>NW_020523957.1:0-150000 GCF_003368295.1 Carassius auratus | reverse complement strand
ACCGATGGAGTTTCGGTTCCTTGCCGAGGTCACCTCTGGCTTGCTTAGTTGGGGTCACTTCATCTACAGCGATATCATTGACTTGATTGCAAATAAAAACAGACACTATTTAAACTGAACAGAGATGACATCACTGAATTCAATGATGAACTGCCTTTAACTATCATTCTGCATTATTGACACTTTTTCTAATGAATGTTGTTCAGTTGCTTTGACGCAATGTATTTTGTTTAAAGTGATACAAATAAAGGGGACACACACACACACACACACACACACAGAGACGCACACACACACACACACACACACAGACTGAGACACACACAGACACAGACAATGACACACACACACACACACACACACACAGAGACACAGACAGAGACAGACACACACTCACACACACACACACTTACACACATTCAACACCACATTCACTGAACCCCTCTACGCTGGATTTGGGGTTAATCCTGGTTCCTCAGTGTCTCTGTGTGATATTAAATGATAGAGAGACTCTTTCTGATCTTCACACAAACTCATCAAATCTCACATCATTACATTTCTATTCATTTTTAATCAGTTTTTGATCATCATACAGAAGTTATGAATCTAGATCAGACTCATACTGTTCTGAATCTTTATTAAACAGAGTAATATGTGTGCTTTAATATTTCTATTGTAAACTGCTCATCAAATGTAATACAAGTCCATGAGTGACTCATTTGATCCTGAACTGGTTTCTGAATCCTGATGTGAACTGATGACAGTGTGAATAATCATGAATGTGATTGAGATCAGAGGCTGAATTGACTCTGAATGAATCCGTCTCCTGATCGTCTGCTTTATTTTTCTGTCTGCGCTGATTTAACACTCGATTCACTGAATGAATTGTGTCCAAACACTCACAGTATCGCTGCTGAACACAGTTGATCTGGCTCTAATTCAGTCTTTCAGGAGCTTCAGAGCTTCAATCTGCTGCTTGATCCCCAGAACATCTTCATCAGCATCTCTTCTTCTGAAATGATGCTCTTTTCTGCTTTATTATTTCTCCACCAGCACAACAGCTTTATATGACAGGAGCCACACAGCTATCACTCAAATATCTCTAGAAATAACATTCAGTTTCAATCAGAAATCTACATTAATATCGTGCTTTATATATAATAAGAGCTCCTTGAGAAAGACACAGCTCCAGCAGATTTCTGATGAATAACCTGCAGTTGGACACAAGGGCAGCTGCTCTCATTTATCAGTTCTGCTCACAGCTCAGAAGAAATGCTGTTGTAATGTTCTTTAATATTATGAGGAAAATGTTTATTTCCCCAGATAATGTCATCATATTAAGGCTAAAATTACAGTGTGATCGTCTTTGACTTTTAATTGGACACAACAAACTTTTACATTTTTATTAGCCACGCATATTAAAGAGAAATCACACAGAACAAATATACTACAAATATAAGACTGAGAGTCAGTGTTCAGTGTCCAGAAATGATTATCTCCATTTTTCTCCTGATCTGTGGAGGGAAGTGTTGTGTTCATCTCTGTGTTCTTCTGAAACATTGCTGTAAAGCTGTGTGTTGTGATCAGATTCATCCCAAACCTGGTTGCAATGTGCTCATTGTCAAACTCCAAAATTTGTTTGCTTTTAATTCTTTAAAAAATCCCATTGTTTTATTTGAAAAAGTTAATAATGATATTTTAATGTTATTACAAAATATTTAGTTTGTATCTTTTTTCTCATTAGAAAAGATAATTAAGATGTAATATGGTCATGTTATTTCTGTCCCTCAGATGTTACAGTGTGTCCCACCTATGGGGCATGTTGTCACATTTCACTTCCATATTTTAGGGTAAATAAAGTAAATAAAGAAAAAAGTATACACTGTTATTCTAAATAAATAAGTACATTGTCTGTGCCTGATGTGCGGAATTAATGTAAAAAAAAAAAAAAATCCCCATGTGGATTTACACAAACTGAGGAAGTCCAAAAGTGTTAGTTTGGTGTTGTGTTAATGTTATGATTAATGTTATAATACAAAAGACCATATACAAGGAGTGCAAAAGTGCCCATTAAAATTCAATAGTGGCAGAAGAGAGATGATGAGATACAGATAAAGACAACATGGGATACACAAAATATTACAACATTCAAATCATAGAAAAAAAAAGTAAACAGAAAGAAATATAATAACAGAAGATATTTACAAGACTGTGGTTAGGACATATGTTTACACAATTAAATACACTAATTGTTATGAATGAAATAAGCACAGATACATTTGAGATATGAAATTATAAAGAAATGTATATTAAATGTATATTAATTGCAAAAGCTTTAATTTAGAAATAATTGAATTGAAAGAAATCATGACTAAAATTGAAGTAAGTGGGTAGGAATTATTAGTATTTTTTAATGAGACTAGATGAGTGGAATGTAATTGAGGACGCGTTGTGTCACACACTCCAGTGCAGCAGGTGGAGCTAAACACATTTAACAATAGAAGAGAAATGGGCGGGGTTTGTATGTTGTTGACACCTGAAGTATTTTGCGCATGCGCGGTCTGCGTCCTGATGATACGCCTTTGTGTTAAATCGAAAGTTAAAGTCTAAATACTTACCGAATGTAAATTCACATTTCGAAGACATAAAAACTGCCAGAAAAATCGCTCTACGGTAAGTTTAGTTATAAACATTAGATTAAATATCATATTATTGTACAATGTTTTCGTTTTCGCGTTGCTTTCATTCTAAACTCGACCTTTAAACCGCTGCGGTGAGTTGTGACCTATGGTTGTGACGCATGTGAAATTGAATGATCGGAAGTTCATCTTCAGGATTATAACTCGAGCTCAAGGGATTCTTTTAGTTGAGATTAATTTACGGATTCTTTACAAATTAATTATGAGCAGCAGCCTTTTATTTTTGGCTGGCGTTATAGGTTTATTTTTATGTTTTTTTTTTAACTACAAAACGGAACCATCAAAACAAGGCACAGCAGCTATAAATAACAATACTAGTATTCATACATAATCTTAATTTCACTCACAACAATAATAACAACAATGAAGGAAAAGAGTGTGGCTTTGCTAAGCACTCTTAAGACATTTTATTCTGAATGTACAAAGAAGAGATTCGGAGACAATGGCCGCGCTGTAACTGTAATTTCGTTTCCGTGTTAAAATCATTCGCGAAACTACCGCCAGGTGGCGCAAAGGGGCGGATTGAGAAGTGAAAGTAATTGTAAAATGAGATAAAAGGAGGAAGTAAAACAACAATAGCATTATGATATAACATTGTAACATTAAAAAAAAAAAAAACTTTTTTTTTTTTTTTACAATTTGTTAATTTTTAAAATGTAGGATAGTCTTAGGCTACAGTCATTAAATATAAGGCATATTTAATGACTGTCTAATAACAATAGCATGCATATGATCCTTTGTGTCAAGGTCTTCTTTTAATTTTTGTTTAGTAGACTGTAGCCTAAGACTATCCGCAAACTAAAAAAGGTATTTTAGTTTTACAATATAACTGTATATAAAACTGCAACAAATAAGTCTAGGAATATAAAAAATGATATATTAATCAGATAATCTCTTTACAACAAAACAAGTAAAAAACAAGCAACCGTCTAGGCATAATTATTATTATTAATTATACATATTATTATTATTGCTACATGGACATACCTAAATCTACTGTAGGCAGTAGCTTAATATATTGTCAATTAACTCATGTTAAACCGCACATTTATTTTGATGGGTTGCCATGAAGATCTTTGAGTGTCTGTGTTTATGATATGACAGTTTTCTCAAATGAAACCGTAAATTCTTATGAAGTGACGGTTTATGCGTTCGTGTCCTCATATAGTGACACACAGCAGAGACTACAAAACAGCGAGCTCTCGCGCATCTGCGCCCGTCTCCCACAGAGATTTAGAATTTGCAGGAGTAATATTTAAATATTATTTAGCAGTTTAATATTCACAGACACTAGTATATATTCGGCTACAGTCTGGAGCCCTGCGTTTTGACTTACACGGAAGCGACTGAACGCAGTTGCCGGTACTGAATATACTCGAGAGTCTGTAACTACCGGTACTACAGAGACATACTGCTAACCACTGATCTATAATATAGAAGCGGCTTCACTGTCTTTTGGCAGTTTAGAATGTGATGAGTGATCCAGTCATATATAGATCAGGGCTGCTAACGCGTTTTCATTTCTTCTTCGCTGCTCTAAACAGGGGTTGCTTGTGGCAACACAGCACAACTTCCTGTGTTTGCAATGCATTCTGAGCAGCGAAGAAGGACCTTGCAGCGGTTAGGCAAAGCTAGCTGTCATAACTAGGTCTTGTTTAAGAAAATGGTCTCGGATCAGTATATTGGTTCATGTTCTCGCCGATGCCAGAATTTGTTGTGGTATCGGTGATATTTCCGATACTAGCATCGGAATCGGAACAACTTTAGACAAGAGTGTCGAAAAGCGGAGCGAAGGTGGAAAAAAGATTCATTTGACATTTTACTACCAAACGGCAGTAAAAAAAGGCCAAATCAAACTTCTTTTCTCAATTAATTTCTGACAACGCTAAGCGACCAAAAGTCCTACTTGATACGATTGACTCTATTCTAAATCTGACCACGAATATTTATCTGAATATTTTAATACTGTAACGAAAATTTATACCGATTTTCGGTATGAATCGGTTTAACGCCCAGCACTAATCTATTGCAAAGTTGAAGAACATTCTTTCAAGGAAAGATTTAGAAGTTGCAATTCATGCTTTTGTAACATCATGATTAGATTATTGCAGCTCTCTTTATTGTGGTCTTCCTCAATCTTCACTATCTCGATTACAAATTGTTCAAAATGCAGCTGCAAGACTTTTGTCTGGGTCTAGAAAGAGGGATCATATTTCTCCTGTTTTTGCATCCCTTCACTGGCTTCCCATTAAGTTTCGAGTTGATTTTAAGATCTTTATATTTGTTTATAGGGTGTTGTCTGGCTGTGCACAAAGGTATATTTGTGATCTTATTGTGCCATACTGTCCTGCTAGGTCACTTAGATCTTCAAATCACTTGCTTTTAAATGTGTCACGAAGTCGTTACAAATTAAAGGGTGATCGGGCCTTTTCTGTGGCTGGGCCCAAGCTTTGGAATGCTCTTCCTTATCATGTGAGGTCTGCTCCTTCATTGGACATTTTTAAATCTACTCTGAAAACACATTTTTATTCTTTAGCTTTTAGAAATTTGTAATGCCTTTTTTTTTTTTTTTTTTTTTTTTTGTGTAGTCCTGCTATGCACTATGTACAGCACTTTGGATCAATTTTTGTGTTAAATGTGCTTTATAAATAAAGGTTGTTGATTTTGTAGGCTATGCACTGTCATGCATTGTGACATTTTACTCGTTTTAACTTAGAAACTCCTTGAGATTTTAAAGTCAGTTTAATAGTATTGAAATTCAAGTTAAAAAAAGGATTTGGTTGCTTAAATTATTTCTATGAATTAATAATATTTTATCATCTTTATTCTTGTAGAAAATAAGTGTTTATTCTTTAAGAAAATAGGGGGGAAAATAATATTTGTTTTGCTTCACCTATTTATGTAAGCTACAATTATAAAAAAATTATTACAATTATAAAAATTATAAAAAAATATATAATAATAATAATAATAATGTCATTAAAAAATGCCATGGGCCTGAGTAAATTTGACCATTATAGAATTGTGACTTTAAAGGTTAGTGATTTACTAATGCCCTGGGATTTTAAAGTATAACAACTGAAGGTCTATGAAACGTTAGCCAATAAAGCATTTATTTTAAACAATGTAACTTAAAGTTTTGAACTAAAATATTAATTCAACCATATAGCCTGTGAATAAATAAAATGCATAGCCTACTTTTCAATGAAAGAACACTTAGAGTGTAGGTTATTCCTGGTGTTTGGACTTGTACTTTAATATAATGAGCTCCAAGTTAAAGAATAGCCTACACTGAGTTTCTCTCTCTCTCTCTCTCTCTCGGATGGAGGATTCCGCTTGGTCTTAAAACCTTCCTCAAACGCCTACATTCACAAATAACAATGATTTTCGTAAAATAATGATTAATTATCAATTAATAATTTGTTATTATTATGGTCTTGTGAAAATAATAATATGGGCTGTGAGAAAAGTGAAAAAAAAAGAGTAAGGCTGCTGTGAGTTCAGGCATGTTTAAACCCAGTAACATGACAACTCAGCATTCCTTCAGCCAAAAAACAGACCGAATTCAGTTCAGCTGGAGGTGGTTCTGTATAACTTGTGGGGGTTGATATAAATGTGTGAATCTCTTGCTCTTTCATATGTACAGTGTCTTATGAGGGTTTCAAAGTTGCAGAACAGGTTTAGAATACAGACGTTTCTGAAAGAAGAATTTATGCAAACGCATATAAAATGCTTTAAAACTTTAACAGAGATGTCGAGAGGGTATTTAATAGGTCTGCCCCCACATAAGATTTTTCTAGTTATAGTCGTTCATTTATCATTATTCAACTAATCGCAGGTTTATATTAAATTTACATCTATAATCCAGCCTTAATATATTCCATGCTCAAGCACATGCATTAAGTTTGCTACAAAGCACAGGCAGAAGTAGCCTAATAATTGTGAAAAAGTAGACATTTTAATTATTTATTAATAAGCAAATGTTTTCTTGTCGGCTGCAAGATGAAATTCACAATGCTGACTTTCTCCACATGGACGCGCCTTTAAAGAGAAATGCAACCTTCACAGTTTACAAAATGCTTTCGTTTTAAATTGATTAGTTTAAAAGACATTTCAAGCTTTCTATAGATATATTTTTCATGTATGTGAGACATCACAATTTGAAGTTATTTCATTATCAGGAAAAAATTAAAGTGATCAAGATGGCGTCTCCCTGTCATGCATGCGCATTAATAATTTTCGCACAAACACTTGAATATGAATAATAATGAACATTTTGCATATGCATTACGATGTAAATTATTTTTTACATGCAATTATCCAAAATTAAAACAAACAAGATTTGTAATGAAGATAGAACCAAAAGGAAAAAATGCTGCATGTCGCACTCAGCATCAGTGCTGCACAAATCTTGCACTCAGACATTTTACACACCTGCATTTAAATGCGATTAAAGAAGGCTCCCTTTAAAATCACTGAAGTTGTCAATTAATGAAGCTCTTTTTTTACATTGTGTGCATTTTGTTGATTATAATGAGTGAACTTGAGTTTAATAGTGAGGACGGTTTATTAATCCGTTCATTCTTTAGAGTTTCAAAGATTTAGCTAAATCGTGCAGGTTTCGTTTATTCGTTTCTAGTTTTAGACTAATTAGGCCTTAATAATGGGAATGAAATAAAATATTGAAAATAGTGGTTAAAACATAATAATTTATTATGTGTGCCTCACGTTTTACTAAAATAAAGTGAATAAAACATGCAGCAATTTCTTAATCAGTGTATAGACAAATATATTTTTCCCAAGAAGTAATGTCAAAATAAAGGACAGGTAATGAATTACAAAAATGCATGTTGTTTTATTAAAGGAATTTTAAAATATAAATTAAAATATAGGCCTAATAAGTGAGAATATTGACATTTTGCATATTAATCCATGTAGCCTAGCTCACTAAAATAGGCTACCACTTTTAATGTTCCTATGCAAAGTGAACCACGATTTATTTAGTATAGTATAATGTAACACATAATTCATATAATATAAATGATACTGCACACCTATTAAATGTCAAATCTAAAATATTCATTCAAGTGTTGTTCAGTGAATTCAGATGAAACTATCTGCTTGTGAGGGTCTGCCACAATAATGTGAGCCCTTTCTCATACAAAAACACAGAACACTTTTCACGAGTTCACCCTTACATCTAATCTGAAAGCGAATAGTAGGCATATTTTGGCGTGCTGTCCTGGGGGAGGGGTCCGAGCCCAGAGTATAGCCCGAACCCAAAGAACTCCCCCGATCCCTAATTTCGGATAAAAATAGATTAGAAGTGTAGAGTTGGGGTGGAGGAGGGATGCCGAAAAACTGTCGTAGGACAGGAGGTAGGAAGGATGATTATCTGATCATGCTCCTCCCGAACTTTGTTAATAAAACCCCATTTAAATGACCTGTTCATCAATAATCTTACGTAACTTGTTTCTTGTATGTCATGTACAGTGTCAACATATCCTGAATTTGTTCACAGTATGCATAAGCTGTATTAATATTACAGATTACAACAGTCAAACTATCCTCCTTATTTTTAATGTCAACACAGTGTGGCCTTTTGTAACTTAAATGTGCATGGTTTCAAGTGTGATTCATTTCAAGTTATTTTAGCTGTACAAAAACAGTCCATTTGAATCTTGAATCTAGAATTTTGCTTCTTTATATGATATCTTTATATTTTATTGATTTGTAATAATCATAAACAAACTAGTTTTTCCATTCACTGCACTTTGTTAGTATAGTAGGTATTTTCCTATAGCGGCTAATGTGAGGTTATTTCTAGGTTTTTCTAAATCTTTTAAGATGCAACTTCAAAATATAACCACACGGGTGTATACACTTAAACTCAGGACTCAAAGGTGCAAAATGGCTGCTTAGACACCATAACACAAATGTCAGTTAAACTTATCAGCCATTATAAAAAAAAAAAAAAAAATCATTATTATTCATTTTAACATTATTACATAAATTTTAATATTGAAACATCAATATTGTAATAAATAATATATTTAAGAACTTAGTGGGCCTATTTTTTATATTGAAATAAATTATATGACGTCATTTATAACAAAATCAAACCAAAGCTTGGTGTCGACGACCCGGAGTTACACCTAAAGCGACGCAGAGAAACATCCGAGACAAGTTTTCCAAATCCATTAAAAGAATGAAAGGAAAGAGTCAGGGTATAATATATACCATATACATGTTTCAAATAAATTTATACAATACTGCTACTGCTATTCTTCAATAAGAGAATTTAAAGGGTATACAATAACGAACATACAATAATAAACCTTTGTTTTTATCAAAAGTAAATCATGACACCACATAAAATATTAAAATGTTTAACAATTTATCCATTTTAATAAAATAAATGAACACTAATAAAATAAAGCTACAAACTTTCCAATATTTTTTTTCCACATCATGCTAAAGCTTACAGACTATGAGACATTCACACCTCCCATAAAGGACTGATTATGGATTGGTTCTTTTGTATGGCAAACATGATACTTGACTCTGAACTGCTGCTAGTCATTATTCTTTTGTCTATAATATTCTGACCATTGGGCCAGTCTCACACCTGGATTGCATACACTTCTTCATTTCATCGTTGTTGTGTTTAGGGGATAGACACGAGCCTCATGACATGTTTACATTAATTGACACACCACCTCCAGCAGTGCGGGCGCGTTGGAATGTTCGGAAACCGTATTAAGAAGGGATGTGGGTCCAGATCTGGGCTTTGTGCTGTCTGACATGTTCTTGTACCTCAAAGTAAACCATTATATGAACATTTACTTTTCTTTACTTTATGACTTTGTCGATTTGGTAAATAAAAGGATCCTCTACAAACTGCTGCAACAAGTTTGGAAGCTCTGAATTTCTCTTGTCATTGTCAATGTCATTGTGATAAGCATGGTTTATTTTCACTGGAATAGTCAGAATGTTGTGTCATTTTATGTTATTTGTCTCTTATGTTTCCATATGCAGGTGTGAAGTTAGTTTATCATCATGGAGAACAGAGAGAGAAGAGAGAGATCTTCATCTCCTGATCACAGCTGTGTGTCTCTGAAGAGTGACCGATCCTTGGATCTTCCTCTTGAATTCAGTGATGAAGCAGTGACCTCTGAACCCAGGTGACACGCAAAACTACTGTTTTATTAATGCAGGGATCTAATAGCTTTCAAATGTTTGATCCCATTGTCAGATGGAGTTTGATTAGTGAGTTATGAACGGCTTTTTAAAAAAAAATTAAATATGGTGTGCATGTACTGTAAGTTTCAGTTGCCCAAACTCGCATGCTTCTCATGAATAAGCACTTTCGGAGCAACTTAGTATCCTATAAGATTTTTTTCAACCCACTGGACCCGCTTTTCTGAAATTATTTGGCCCCGCCCCACAAATAAAGTGACATTCCTTTACCCGCCCTGACCCACCCCGCGGGGACATCACGCAAGTTACATTGCTGTGTAGACCTTTGTATTGTAACCTTATCAAAGAACCTAATAAAAGCACATTAATACAATGTGTGAGCACAAATCTCTCCGCTCGTGCGTGGATTTTCTTGATCTTGCACAAATCCAGACGCGTTCGCTCAGATATACGCTGCTCTCATCTGAAAACAGCGTGCACACTTAAAACGTGTCTCTCCTTTCGTTCAAACCATGTCTTGTGCACGCTCATATCTCACTTGCGCCTAGGCAACAACTTCCACCTAAGGGTCTGTTTACATATCGCGCCTAAAAATGCGAGGTAAACGCCTTCGGGCACTTGCGCTCCTGAGGCATCTGCCATGACATGCTCTCTCCATGAAGACATGGAATTTCAGCATTGGATAAATGGAATTGCAGCACCAAATATTGCATTCAGTAGCTCTGCTCCTAAATTTATTTAAAAATTGCAATCCATATACAGCTATGATCAGCTGTTCCTTCAACTTGGCAGAGCTTTCAATGTTGTTACGCTTGCAGTATTCTGAAAAGTTGAGATGTTTTTAACACAATGCGGTGCGGATGCACCTGTTAAAAAACGAAAATGGGAAAAACGTTAGCGGTGCTGCACAGTGTCACTAACAGAATGAGATGATCCACAAAAAAAAAGTGAAAGAAAAGCGGAAGATTATTTGAATTCTGGCACTCTCGTGACGGCTCGTGACACGCTCTGATAGAGGCGGAACTTAGCGATCACCCTTTTCTTTATTCGTTTTATTTTTCAACATTTTTTATATATGTGTGAGTGTGTTTTATGTTGAATGGGACTGTATCTGCATGATTACCATCTATATAAATAGTGTCTGCTTTAACATTTACATTTAATCATTTAGCAGACGCTTTTGTCCAAAGCGACTTACAAATAGGCCTGTCAAGATAACAAATTTTGCTGGACGATAAATTGTCCAAGAAATTATCGCGATAAACGATAATATTGTTGTTCTAAGACCAGTTTCAACTAATATAATGATATAATGATAATGGCATAATAACGCAGGTACACATTTTCAAAGATCAATAAACTTTCATTTTATTTTATGGTGGATTCTGAGCAACATGCCAACATGTTGACTTTGTATGGCTTAAAATTAATGAATTTTGTATGTTTGTATGTTATATTATATTTATTATATTTATATTATTATATATATTTTTTTTATATCAAATGCGGTATGCACGCTCATAATGGAAGTTTTTTTACTTTTCTTCATTAATAAATCTTGTAGCAGAGTTCCAGCAAGGGTTTTTCGGGGGTGGAAATCCATTACTGAAATGTCCTTGTTGTAAATGAAATCGCGGCTGATGGATGCTTAGCAACGGCAGATGCCTCAGGAGTGCAACTGCCCGAGCGATTTGGAAAGGAGGAGAAAATGACGAGTGTGTGCATGTGTGCATGCGTCTGTGTGTGTGTGTGTGTGTGTGTGTGTGTGTTAACTGGACGCATTGACACACGCAACCACACGCCAACATACATACTTAGCTGAGCAAGCCAAATGAAGCTAGCGAAAAGTAGGCCCACTTCGACAGAAAGGGCAACAAAGTAACTTGCAAAATATGCTAGTACAATGCTGTATCACTTGAGACGCAAACATCCACAAGCAAATGCAAGGCACTTCCCAAAGCTGGTCACTCTAGCGAGGCTTTTTTCCCGGGACATCTGTGCCATCGGAGAAGGTGTTTTCTACCGTGGGCTGTCCACAGGCTGCGCTCCAGACTAACCCCACATCATGACATGTTTCACTTTCTTTAAAATAAAAATGTAAAGAAATTATCGTGGCCAAAAAAAAATTATCTACCTTATTTACTTACAAATGAGAACAATAGAAGCAATCAGACCAACAAGAGAACAGCAACGGTATACAAGTGCCATGACAAGACTCAGTGAGTCTACTACGGAACACATGGTTGGGTATTTTTTTTTGTCTTGTTTTTTTTTTTTATTAAAGAAAGTGGTATATTTAATGACTAAAATACTTTGTAGAACCCTTCAATACTGTTGGTAAATATTTTTTTATATATTTGGGGGGAGTGGGGGGGACTAGACATAGTTTCAGAAAACATTTTGAAGGAATCTCATTTTTCATGTTATCTCCTTCAGATTTGAAATAGAAACTCGTGAGACATGTGACTTTCAACCCATTACTTTTCTAGATTGCTCCTGGACTGATTTTATGTATTTTTATATAAAATAAAATAAAAATTCAGTGTGGTACAAAATTTTTCAAGGCACTTCAGTGTCTATAACTTTTCATATTTTTGAGCATTATCAAATCTGGTTGATAAAAAGTACAGCCCAAAGGGTCTTCTTTCCAAAGACACCAAAAATTATGTTTTTAACACCTGAAGTAAGGAACTGTTACAATTTTAAGTTAGGTAGGGCACTTTCAGCTGTGAGTCCCATGATTGGGGTGCTGGCTAACAGGTTAACTGGAATAACATTCACGCAGTTTGCACAGAAAGTTGTTTGCTGCCCGGCCCTGACGATTTTGTCAGTTAGTCTATATAGTGTAGCATCCTGAAGGCTGCACATGACATTTCCCACTAGCAAGGTAATAACAGCACTGTTTAGAGTCGCTGCAGCAGAAGAGTGTTGAGGGACGCACAGAGTTACATTAGCCTAATTCACACAACCTCTCTCTTTCTCTCTCTCTCTCTCTCTCTCTCTCTCTGTGTGTCTCTGTCGCTCTCACTCACTTTGTAATAACTTCATTAATAACTGTATTAGAATGCTATCAACAGCTCAAGCCTCCAATACCAGCTTTAAAATTAAGTTTTGGTACTATCAAAAGAGGCATTGGATAAGATGCAGAAGAAATGATCCTACTCACAATAGAGATTTAAATACAAAAATATGGACAAATCCCTTTAAATATATCGTCTGATCAATGTCTTGAGGTGTGGTAACCGTAGTTTAAGCTGAATAATTTACTCCAGGCCGTTGAATTAATAGAAAAATAATGCACACCCGAGGTGTAACAGCCACTTCGTCGTCCATTATTCCTTACTTGTTTGGGACGCGGTGACACAGAGGACCCTCTCACAACATATTGCTTTTTAGCTCTATTGTGTTTGCCGTTCAGAAATGTCCATGTAATCATGCTGCACGTATCAGCAGTTAGCACTCACACTGCATGCGTACCGCACCCTGAATAAACTGAACCACGCTCTGGCCCACCTCTTCCAACCAAGACGCACTCGGGCACAGTTCACATCCTTAGAAAATGATCACACAGCCTAATCAATATTCTGTAATTAAATCGACTAATCGAATATTCGAAAATCGTGACCCATTCCTAGTATAAACAGCAATCTTATTGAAGGCACGCTCTCCAGTACGCTGTGAGAACAGCTGTTTTGGGCTGTCTCACGACCAGCACTGTCAGCGCCTTCACATACACATCAGACATGCTTTATAAACAAGCAGCTCGTCTTCCACCTCTTTCGAAGAAAAAAAACACAGCACGTGTTCAGCTCTGAAGCGAAAAGCCAATATGTGACGCACCTACTGCTAATTAAGCAGTCTGAATTAGTTACTTTCACATGTATCCGATTGACAAATAAACAGTATGTGCATGCTCTTTATTTTGTAGTTCATGTTAATTAACATTTCAGCAAACTTGCATCATATATAGTATAACATAATTAAGTTAACTTAACTAAACTTAACTAAACTTTGCACACCCAATTTAGATGTTTGTTGTTCTTTATCTATGAAATGCTGAAGAATTTAAAACGTAGTCGGAGCTATAGAAACACATCTTCAGCTGATGCTGCAAGAGATACTTAGTACTATACTGAAATCAGTCACAGGGTGTGTGTACAGGGAAAGGAGGACACCAAAGACCTTAAATAAACCGTCCTGCAAGTTTCATAGCTTAAAACACCCTCGTCGTCATGAAGAAAGGATTTATTTAATCAAGCTCCAAAAATGTCTCTGTTTGATCTGAGCATGTGATGTCACAAAGGCACAAATATTTGCATATACACTGTCTCCACAGCAGGCCCGGTTCTTGACATCTATAGAAGGGTGGGCTGAAAGAGATTCTGTGTGGGCATTTTCTTCCGGTGTGAGTGGGGATATTCCCCCTGAGGTATATTGCAAGGGGATACAGTCTAGATATTTATACTGTAGATATTGCAACAGTATATTAGCTATATTATAAACACAAAAAAGAGCAATATTTTGTACTTTCACAATATTCTTTAATGAATATTAAAAAAGAAAAAGTAAAGAAAGAAAGCTCTCTATTTTCTTGTTCTCTGGATCATTTTAACAACAACTAAAGAAAATATTTATAGTAATCAATCTGAACCACAAATAATATTTTTATTTTATTCAATTTTAGTTGTATTGTTGTAAATGCAGTGCTACTTGTCATAATCAATTATGAATGCCATGACGGCAGAATTTGACAAAAAAAGTCAAATAGTTTGCATCAATGGATATTGTTGGCTGTGTTTAAGCAGCTTTCACAGAGGATGCAGAAAGCATTGTGCTGCACTATGAAACCTATTAATTTTAATGGCTTGCACTCCACAAGGGCGGTTTATTGTTTGGGCGAGCATGCGATGCGGTCAAAGTTCAAAATTGTTCAACTTTGGGCTGCGCTCTGTGACGATTACCTGTACGGCCAATAGAAATTGGGCTTCCAAATAGAACTTCCACCAACGTAGAGCAAATCGATTTGAATCTCAAGGGCTGCACTGAACCCAGCGGCCAGCACAATGCATGTCGTGTCTTGTTTGAAAGGGCCATTACAGTCGATCCGACTGTTGCTATAGTAACAAATGCAACTTTCATCACATAATCATTTATTTCAGTGTTGTTTACTTTCAGTTGTCATTCTTACATTCAGCATTAACATCAAGTCAAAAGGGAACATCCAATTGAACTGTATAAGCCTACATGCATATTAATCACTTATATTATGTTCTTGTTCCATCCATGCAGGGATTTCAAGTTATTGAATGAGCGGATTTTTTACAACATTAATTCAACTGCTCAGGTAATTTCAATGGTAGGCTATGATGCATATTAATGTATTAAACTCCCTGTAAGTCACAAACTCCCTCTGATAGTGTGCAAATTCTGCCCATTTTTGCTCATTGTCAGCCTCTGATTTTTTGCACAAGACTGAAGTGCTCGTGATAATTCAACACGGCTTGCTTTCAGCTAATAAATGATAAATGCTGGAATTTCCTGGTGTCATTTTATGATTGTTGGAGAAGTCTCGAGCAATATTTTAAAATTCAAAATATAGTCCGCTTCAGATTGGTTTCAATCACTGCACAAAAATTAACACCGTCTTTATCTAATTATGATTGGGCTTAGCCCACCCTTGCCCATGACTACAGCTGGCCCTGCTCCACAGCAAGACATTGACAAATAGTTATACATCATCTCATCATAGGCCCAGCCCATTGGCATTCAGACACTTAAAAGCTGACACTTTAAGACGAATGCCCAGTGCCACATCAAAAGCAAACCCATTATAATCACTGATGCCTTCTATACTGGATGCAGTATAAAGATGTGCATTCAGTTTATGATGCTGTCATAAACACCACATTCATGTATCTGTACAGACTTTAGAAGGATTTCAGCATCAGGAACAAGTGATTTTGAAAGATGAAGCAGTCAACTGTACTAGATCTGACAGCAGCTGCGTTGAAAACCATAAGTAAACAATTTCATAATTTATAATATTTTCAAAACACTTACTCATGTGCAGTAGTGAGGCTGCATATTTTCTGGGCCCATTTACGAGCCTTAAAGCCTGAAAAACATTTGGCGATAGATAAAAGATTTTGGGAGCTCGTGCCATAAATGATGAGCCCTCTGATTTACAATACATTGTGTTATGTTGTTAAACTTTTTATATGGTTAAATGCTGTGCGTGTGTGTGTGTGTGTGTGTGGAAGGGAGACATAAACAAAACAAAAAACAGTAAATGCACACAGAGAGTTGAGTTTGGGGTGTTTTATTTTACCACAAACCTGTGGACAAAAAGTTCAGTGATGGGTGATTAAACATGACCTTTTATAACTTTTTAAAAATTAATGAAAAATGTTATACTTAAATTGAAATGCACAACATTAATTATAGTCAAGTCAAGTCACCTTTATTTATATAGCGCTTTAAACAAAATACATTGCGTCAAAGCAACTGAACAACATTCATTAGGAAAACAGTGTGTCGATAATGCAAAATGATAGTTAACCCTCTGGAGTCTAAGGGTATATTTGGGGCCTGGAGAAGTCTTGTCATGCCCTGACATTTGTGCTTTTTTTCAGTTTCTTATACACATCTAAATGGCTAAAGTCTAATCTCACTGTGATCAGCACATACTTGGCTATATGTGTGCAGCATGTATGTACATGATTGTGTTTTTGAGAAAAAAAAAATGTTATGCGTGGTTAGTGAAAAACTAAAAATGTTAAATCACTTGAATAAGGCAATAAAACACATACAGAACATTGGTTCCCCGGATTTTTAAGAACTGGAGCTTGTAGCCTAGAATTTTTCTTTCTAAATTATGAAAATCATCATGTTTACTCACAAAAAACAATATATTGATTTAAATTTTCTAAGACACTTTTTGTTGGTAAAAGTCATATGCGAGTAGCGTCAACTATCATGAATATCATTGTGAGCATAATTTCTCCAGTTACACAAAGAAATCCTTTTAACAATCAGATTTTCTACAAAAAAAAAAAAAAACATTTATTGTTGTCATTATTATCATAATTATTATTATTAAAGTTGAAAAGAGCTGAGAATATTTTTTTCAGGTTTATGAGGGGGGATAAATTGAACAGCATTGTTTATTACATTTGTTACAGTTACATTTATTTGTTACATTTATATTATTTACATCAAGCTTTTGAATTGTATAGTATTGTATATTGTTACTGAAACTTCATAATGTTTCACTTGATTATACATTTAGTCAGGAATTATAGTTTGGAAAAAGTCTAACTAGTAAAATGTTTACACGTTATGTGAAAACTAGTTCAAGTATATAAATAAATAAAAAGAGGCTCACTCATGTTTATGATCTCTGCTGAATGAAGCACTTGATCCTTTTTTTCTGAGGAAATCCAAATCTCAAATCCTCAACCACATCACATCTTTTCGGGGTTAATTATGTCTTATTCCTCTCATTGCGAAGCAAACAGTAAAATAAAAGAACTTGAACAGTCTGGCTGCGTTGTCTTCTGTGTGGGTGTATTCAAGCCGTGCGCCTCAGTTTGAATCTGAATAGCACGTTCAGCGCGGGGGCGTGGTCACATTAGATATAATGAAGGGAGATGTGAAAAACGGACATTGCGTTGTTTTCATATGGATTACTTTAGCACAGAATATTTGTTTTCAATGGCTTGTTTAGTTTAAAAGCAGGCATGTCAAGCTTTCTATAGATATCTCTCTCATGTCTCTTCGTTGAGTATTCACTGAGTCATAGTTCATTTTAATGACGTGTTTGTACATGAAGATCAGCGCAGACAAAGGCTGCAGACAGCACACCTTGTTATCTTTATTTTATAAGTGCACAAAGTTCTGTTGTTATTATGTCTGTATTCAAAAAAAGGAGACCCTTTACAGATTCGATTGATGTATTGCTCTTATCTGTACGATTAAAACTGAAAGTGTAATTTAAGTTCTTTTCGGGGTTATCAGGAGAAAATGACTTATAACGCGTATACGCGTTAATCGACTCCAGAGGGTTAAAGGCAGTTCATCATTGAATTCAGTGATGTCATCTCTGTTCAGTTAAATAGTGTCTGTGCATTTATTTGCAATCAAGTCAACGATATCGCCGTAGATGAAGTGACCCCAACTAAGCAAGCCAGAGGCGACAACGGCAAGGAACCGAAACTCCATCGGTGACAGAATGGAGAAAAAAACCTTGGGAGAAACCAGGCTCAGTTGGGGGTCATTTCTCCTCTGACCAGACGAAACCAGTAGTTCAATTCCAGACTGCAGCAAAGTCAGATTGTGCAGAAGAATCATCTGTTTCCTGTGGTCTTGTCCTGGTGCTCCTCTGAGACAAGGTCTTTACAGGGGATCTGTATCTGGGGCTCTAGTTGTCCTGGTCTCCGCTGTCTTTCAGGGCAGTAGAGGTCCTTTCTAGGTGCTGATCCACCATCATGTCTAGATACGTACTGGATCCGGGTGACTGCAGTAACCCTCTGATCTGGATACAGACTGGATCTGGTGGCTACGGTGACCTCGGAATAAGAGAGAAACAGACAAATATTAGCGTAGATGCCATTCTTCTAATGATGTAGCAAGTACATAGGATGTTATGTGAAGTGTTCCCGGTTCCGGTTTACCTAATTAATCCAGCCTAAAAATTATTTAACTGATTTGGATATTAAAAGCATATTAGTATGTTATGTGTATGCCAGGTTAAAGAGATGGGTCTTTAATCTAGATTTAAACTGCAAGAGTGTGTCTGCCTCCCGAACAATGTTAGGTAGGTTATTCCAGAGTTTAGGTGCCAAATAGGAAAAGGATCTTCTGCCCGCAGTTGATTTTGATATTCTAGGTATTATCAAATTGCCTGAGTTTTGAGAATGTAGCGGACGTAGAGGATTATAATGTAAAAGGAGATCATTCAAATACTGAGGTGCTAAACCATTCAGGGGTTTAAGTAATAAGCAATATTTTAAAATCTATACAATGTTTGATAGGGAGCCAGTGCAGTGTTGACAAGACCGGGCTGATATGGTCATACTTCCTGGTTCTAGTAAGAACTCTTGCTGCTGCATTTTGGATTAACTGGAGTTTGTTTACTAAGCGTGCAGAACAACCACCCAATAAAGCATTACAATAATCTAACCTTGAGGTCATAAATGCATGGATTAACATTTCTGCATTTGACATTGAGAGCATAGGCCGTAGTTTAGATATATTTTTGAGATGGAAAAATGCAGTTTTACAAATGCTAGAAACGTGGCTTTCTAAGGAAAGATTGCGATCAAATAGCACACCTAGGTTCCTAAATGATGACGAAGAATTGACAGAGCAACCATCAAGTCTTAGACAGTGTTCTAGGTTATTACAACCAGAGTTTTTAGGTCCTATAATTAACACCTCTGTTTTTTCAGAATTTAGCAGTAAGAAATTACTCATCATCCATTTTTTTTAATATCGACAATGCATTCCATTAGTTTTTCAAATTGGTTTGTTTCACCGGGCCACAAAGAAATATAGAGCTGAGTATCATCAGCATAACAGTGAAAGCTAACACCATGTTTCCTGATGATATCTCCCAAGGGTAACATATAAAGCGTGAAGAGTAGCGGCCCTAGTACTGAGCCTTGAGGTACTCCATACTGCACTTGTGATCGATATGATACATCTTCATTCACTGCTACGAACTGATGGCGGTCATATAATTACGATTTAAACCATGCTAATGCCCTTCCATTAATGCCAAGAAAGTGTTCAAGTCTATGCAAAAGAATGTTGTGGTCAATTGTGTCAAATGCAGCACTAAGCTTCAATAAAACTAATAGAGAGATACAGCCATGATCAGATGAAAAGAGCAGATCATTTGTAACTCTGAGCAGATTGGTCTATAATTAACTAGTTCTTTGGGGTCAAGTTGTGGTTTTTGATGAGAGGCTTAATAACTGCCAGTTTGAAGGTTTTGGGGACATATCCTAATGACAATGAGGAATTAATAACAGTCAGAAGAGGATCTATGACTTCTGGAAGCACCTCTTTTAGGAGCTTAGATGGTATAGGGTCTAATATACATGTTGTTGGTTTAGATGATTTAACAAGTTTATACAATTCTTCCTCTCCTATAGTAGAGAATGAGTGGAACTGTTCCTCAGGGGTTCTATAGTGCACTATCTGATGCGATACTGTAGCTGACGGCTGAATGATTGCAATTTTATCTCTAATAATATCAATTTTAGAAGTAAAGTAGTTCATAAAGTCATTACTGCTCTGGTGTTTGGAAATTTTAACACTTGTTGGGGCTTTATTTTCGTTAATCTAGCCATTGTATTGAATAAATACCTGGGGTTATGTTTGTTTTCTTCTAAAAGAGAAGAAAAGTAATCGGATCTAGCCGTTTTTGATGCTTTTCTGTAGGATAGGTTACTTTCCCACCAAGCAATACGAAATACCTCTAGTTTTGTTTTCCTCCAGCTGTGCTCCATTTTTCGGGCTACTCTCTTTAGGGTGCGAGTATGCTCATTATACCATGGTGTCAAACTGTTTTCCTTAACCTTCCTTAAGCGTAAAGGAGCAACTGTATTTAAAAAAGCTAGAAAAGAGAGAGTCCATAGTTTTTGTTACATCATCAAGTTGTTCTGAGGTTTTGGATATGCTAAGGAATTTGGATACATCAGGAAGATAACTTAAAAAGCAGTCTTTTGTGGTAGAAGTGATGGTTCTTCCATACTTGTAACAAGAAGTATAATTTACAATTTTGGCTATATGAAGTTTGCACAAAACTAAATAATGATCTGAGATATCATCACTTGGCTGCATAATTTCAACACTATCAACATTGATTCCATGTGACAGTATTAAATCTAGAGTATGATTTCGACAATGAGTAGGTCCTGAAATGTGTTGCCTAACCCCAATAGAGTTCAGAATGTCTATAAAAGCTGATCCCAATGCATCTTTTTCATTATCAACATGGATATTAAAATCACCAACTATTAAAACTTTATCTGCAGCCAGAACTAACTCGGATAATGTTATATGAAGCACCATCTATACAAAATAATACAAGACTTACATCTGTAATGATTTAATATTCGTTTAACATTTCCTTCATACATTAAACCCTTTTTTCTTGTTTTTGCAGAGTTTTTAAAAATGGGCGGACTGGAGGCCTGCAGCAGGATTCTCTTCAACCAGTGAAAGATGAACTACGGAGAGTCAAAGAGCAGTTCAAAACCAGCATGAAGAACAAGTATGAGAGATTATGTGAGGGACTGAAACTCCAGGAGAATGAAAGCCTCCTGAACAGCATCTACACACAGCTCTACATCATAGAGGGAGAGAGAGAAGGAGTGAATGAAGAACATGAGGTTTTACAGATGGAGCAAACAGCCAGAACACAACACTCACAAGACACTCCAATCGACTGCAATGACATCTTTAAAGCCTCAGTTGAAGCAGGATCTGAGGAGAAAGAGCAGATCAAGACTGTTCTTACTAAAGGCATCGCTGGAATCGGAAAAACCATCTCTGTGCAGAAGTTCATTCTGGACTGGGCCGAGGGAAAAGCCAATCAGGAGGTAGATTTCATGTTTGTGCTTCCATTTCGAGAGCTGAACTTGATCCGAAATCATCAGTACAGTCTTCACAGACTTCTGCTGGACTTTCATCCTGAACTTCAAGATCTGGACTCACAGATTTATGAGGAGTGTAAAGTTGTGTTCATCTTTGATGGTCTGGATGAAAGCAGAATCACACTGATGTTTTCAGACGCTCAGAAAGTTTGTGATTGTGACTGAGACTTCATCAGTGGCTGTGTTGATGTCAAGGCTCATGAAAGGAGAGCTGCTTCCCTCTGCTCTCATCTGGATCACCTCCAGACCAGCAGCAGCCAATCAGATCCCCTCCGAATACATCCACCATCTGACAGAGATTCAGGGATTCACTGAGCCTCAGAAGGAGGAATATTTCAGGAAGAGAATCAGTGATGAGCATCAAGCCAGCAGAATCATCTCACACATCAGAAGAGCAAAAAGCCTCCACATCATGTGCCACATCCCCGTCTTCTGCTGGATCTCATCCACTGTGCTTCAGAAGCTACTGGAAGAAGATCTGAGAGCAGAAATCCCTCAAACTCTGACTGAAATGTACATCCACTTCCTGCTGATTCAGATCAACATGAGGAAGCAGAAGTATGAAGAGAGAGATCCAGAGAAACTCCTGCCGTCCGACAGAGAAGTGATTGTGAAACTTGCTGAAGTGGCTTTCAAACAGCTGATGAAGGGCAATGTGATGTTCTATGAGGAGGACCTGATTGAGAGCAGCATAAACCTCGCTGATGCCTCAGTGTATTCTGGGATTTGCACTGAGATCTTTAAGGAGGAATCTGTGATTCATCAGAGGAAAGTTTACAGCTTCATTCATCTGACCGTTCAGGAGTTTCTCGCTGCTCTCTATGTGTTCTACTTTAATTTAATGAAGAACATAGAACCACTGAATGAAATCATATTTTACAAATTTAATGCAGTATCTCTGTATGATCTATTAAAATCAGCTGTAGATAAAACCCTCAAGAGTGAGAATGGTCATCTGGATCTGTTCCTGCGGTTCCTGCTGGGCATCTCACTGGAGTCCAATCAGAGACTCTTACAGGATCTACTGACACACACAAAGAACAGCTCAGAGAGCATCAGAGAAACCACACTGTACATTAAAGAGAAGATCAGAGATCTAGATGATATTTGTTATCTCTCAACTGGCCAATCCATTAATCTGTTCCTCTGTCTGCTGGAAGTGAAAGATCAGACTCTGTTCAGAGAGATTCAGGAGTTTGTGAAATCAGACAAACACTCAGAGAAACTCTCTCCTGCTCACTGCTCAACAATCTCCTACATGCTTCAGATGTCAGAGGAGCCTCTGGATGAACTGGAACTCAAGAAATACAACACATCAGATGAGGGGAGAAGAAGACTGATACCAGCTGTGATCAACTGCAGAAAAGCCCTGTAAATGTTTAATCATTAAGAAATGAATAATCATGTTTAATAATGAATTTAACATCTTTAGAATGGACCATTTATTAAACTAGAGATTTTCTTCTTAACAGCAAAGTTATAATTGTGAAGGGGTAATGACATGTTTATTTTTTAATTATTATTTTAGGTTTCTTAAGTTTTTTGACACAAGAAAGTCCTATATTTGCACAGCATGATTATTTTCTAGTCTCAGTTTGACTCTTTTCAGTAAATGTTTGCAGATGTGATTGAGTAACATTGTTGAACTCTCTCCTCATCACCTCACTGCTTAACACTGTAGGTTTGGGAAGTGCTGTTTTAGAGTCACTCAAATGCAATTGTATAATTTTTGTTTCATAAAATGCTCTTTTTGCAGTGAGTAGGAATTTTCGAGGACTGAAAATTACAGTATTTTATAGTATAGTGACCTCTTATATTTCAAAATATCAATTACAGTTTGATTCTTCATATCATGACCCTTTAACTAAATGCATTCGACAACAGTGAAAGATAAGAACACCATTTAATGCATATGAGCACTGCATCTGAGGTGAGACGAGTCAACAATGGCGTCCACGTCAAGTACTTTGTTTTGCTTTAATTAATAAACTTAATCTAATACAAAAGCCATTACTGCACAAATAAGATGTGGTACATAAGATATTTATAGATATAAAGATAAAAAACAAATTGCCCTTTGGGTGTAATAAAGTTGACCTTGACCTTGATTTAGTTTGAGCAGCTTGGTACTAAGAATTAGCATCAAACTCACAGATTCATGTACTTTGTCAAGACATATCCCAAAGATGTAACTTTGTATGAATGAAATAAGAAGTGTCTCAGATTCGTAAAAACTCATGATTTTATATCTTCAGCAAAGCATATTTCGGAGCACAGCAGTATCTTCAAAAACAGTCAAGGGCTAATCTGATCTCTGATGTTGATTAACCTGATGAAATGAGCAGATTATGTCCTCGCACTCATCTTACTGTTATTCAGGCTGGAATCCAAAAATATTTTGTTCCAGGTTCCTGAGGACAGATAATTGGGAAATGAATTTACATGTCTTTATTAAATTATTGGTTCAATTTGATTTGTTTTTTAATCTTTTCTAGATTTTCTGGCTGTAATCTCACTGGTCAGTGTTGTGAGAGTTTGTCTTCAGCTCTTCAATCCTCAAACTGTGTCCTGAGAGAGCTGGATCTGAGGAACAATCGCCTGCAGGACTCTGGTGTAAAGATTATTGCTGATGGACTGAAGAGTAAGAACTGTCAGCTGCAGATACTGAGGTATTAAGAACATATAAGAGATAAAGTACTGTGAGACGGTTATCAAATTAATGTGAGTCTTTAGATGATTTGACTGATGTCTTTTTTCTACTCTCTTTTAGCATCTCTGGCTGTAATCTCACTGGTCAGCATTGTGAGAGTTTGTCGTCTGTTCTTCAATCCTCAAACTGTGTTCTGAGAGAGCTGGATCTGAGTAACAATCACCTGCAGGACTCTGGTGTAAAGATTATTTCTGATGGACTGAAGAGTCAGAACTGTCAGCAGCACATAGTGAGGTATTTAAGAACATATAGTACAGTCAGTTATCATGTTGATGTGTGTCTGTAGATGATCTGACTGTGTGTAGATGATCTGACTGTTGATGTGTGCTCTTGCCTTTTTCAGCCTTGCTAGCTGTGATCTCACTGCTCAGTGTTGTGAGAGTTTGTCATCTGTTCTACAATCCTCAAACTGTGTCTTGAGAGAGCTGGATCTGAGTAACAATGACCTGCAGGATTCAGGAGTGAAGTTGCTCTTTGGTGGACTGAAGAATCCACACTGTCAGCTGCAGATACTGAGGTTTGACTTTTACTTTGTTAAATTTGATTTTTTTTTTCACAATCCAACTACTTTCCAAATATAAAGAATATTACTTTATATTTTGTATTTAATTGAGAGTTCCAAAGATACTGCACAGAAAGATACTCCTAAGTATAATGGAACATAGCTATTAATTATAAAGTTGTCTGAAAGAAAATACTTCTATTTTATTAGACATTATAAAAGTTGATGAATTGAGATGATTGATAGCTTTTAAGTTATCATAAGGGTAACACTCTTTACGTGCTTTCTAGGCAATATAATCCAATCAAATTTTAATAAAAACAAATACTGCTGTATTTGGTAAGGCAACAGTTATTTATTCGAAATTGATGCCATGCCAAATCATGCATACATTATGTTTGCTTTTTTTTTTTTTTTCAAATTATAGTAGTTTGTGAATGTAGCTGCTTTAATAACATATAATTTATTGGGAGCATTTATGCTGGGATGTATAGATTGTTGCTAGGTGACATGTAACTTGAAACTATTTCATGACTCTCTATTTAACCTGTTAACATGGACCAGGACTTGGGCTCACTGAACTCTCCTTGTTTTCACGTGTCAATGTTTACGAACAGATGAAATGAAACGGGACAAATTTAATCTCAACAAACTATATATCATGATAAAGATCTAAGCCTCAAGCAACCTCAAGAAACTGCGTCTTGGTAGTAAGAAAATGGTTCTGTAGCATACAGTATCACAAACAGAATGACATGATTCCCTAAAAAAATGTGAAAGTTAGGTGGAAGATTTTTTTATTTGAATTCTTGCGCTTAGGGCTGTGACAGTGGCTGATTTTTTTTACACCACGGTAGTCATGGACCAACAACCGCCGGTAGCGCGGTGTTGCAAAAAAATAAATAAAATAAAATATATATATATATATACATACATACATACATACATACATGCTCGTTAGCAAAGGGTGATAATTTTTTTTCAGTTTAACATATAAAAAATATTTAACGCAGGTGCGGAAATGGCCACCCACTCACAACTGCTGCTTCTGTCCCTTTTTCTCATGACAAGAAGTGAATTTATTTAGTCGCAGAATGACTGAACAGAAGACGTTTCAGACACGCGCTCCACTTCAGCGTCAGGTGCTAGTTAAGCGAGCACGGACGGTCCTGTGCTCAAAGGTGCCGGTGCGGGCTTCCTTTGTGCTTATCCTTTCATATCAAACGTAATAAACTATGTGCAAGCAGTGTCGTGGTCAGTTAATTCATTGAATTCCAAAAAAAGGTGATTAAAGCTGACTTAAACTGTGCATGCATGTAATATATTTTATATATATTATATACAGGATATATTTATATGTATGCACATGTCTATAAAATCAGCCCAGCACTGTCTCACTCATCTAACACATCCTATTTAACTCATCAGTTCATGTATATTTGAGCACTTCTGGCAGTGAACGGCGCATGCAAAACACAAAAATAAATATCAAAGAAATAATGCAGTTAAACAAGAAAGTAGCCTAAATAATAACGTTAAATACACCCTGTCTTGCGGACGCGAGTGACGCAGCGCGACAAAATACTCATTATAATGCAGCACGACACGACATGATAAATCCTCCGTCCGGTCTGTGAGGTACTGACACAGAGTTCAAATGTCCTGTATAGACACTAGACAGACTAAACCTGTCGCAATGTGGTTATGCTGCGTCCGCTTTACTTTTCCGCCACCAAGCAAGCTCAGTAACTCCTCATCTGCACGCGCTCTCTTTGAAATAGGCATCGTTGCCATATTTCTTGTTACCATCTTTTATTCATCGCTGTCTCGATTGTATTTGGCCAGTTTGGAGAATGCCTCACCAAACCTGACCAGCCAGCGTTTGCGATCACGAGAACTTGTGCAAGCGTTGATGGGTGACATAAATGCAGATGACTGGTATTTTCTTTCCCAACAAGATCCATCGCCCAACACTAAATTAATTTGCTGAATATGCATAAACTGTATTTTCCTGCACTCAAATCTGCCAATCTAATGGAAATGCTGTGTTTGAGGTAATTTGTTAATTACCATAGACTTAGAATTTGCAGCTATTACAGTTATTACACTTATATACAAAACTTTACATTATGCTTGCTATAGAGTTTGTGACATCACGTGCACTACCGCCGGTAGCAGTAGACAACCAGGGTAGCAACCGACCACCACGGTGACGTGGTTGTCACGGCAACCGTCACAGTCCTACTTGCGCTCTCTCGTGACGCACGCTCTGATGCACCTGTCAGCTGAAGGCGGCAGAACCTAGTGATCGCCTTTTCTTTTTTTTTTCTTTTTTTTTTCTTTCAACATTTTTATGTATGTGTGAGCATGTGTGATTACCATCTCTTTAACTGCACATCAGCACATGATCATTGACTATGTGACCAGAATTCATTGTAAATGCTGCATTTCTAGCAATCTCAGGTTGTTCTATAATTGGCATACAAAGTTTAAATCTTTTTTTATTTTTCTTATTTCTTTTCCTTACTCAAATTATTAGTATTGTATTTTTATAGTGCTCAAATAAATCACTTATATGATGTCTAAG
Organism: Carassius auratus; assembly: GCF_003368295.1. Lineage (NCBI taxonomy): Eukaryota > Metazoa > Chordata > Actinopteri > Cypriniformes > Cyprinidae > Carassius > Carassius auratus. The sequence goes on along the minus strand of NW_020523957.1, from coordinate 122,639 downwards.
TTTCTGTCTATTGTTTCATAATTGAGACAATATGCAGTGGTATGTTTAAGGACTTTGCTTAACCAGTGCAATTAATCATAAGTGGTGTGTGTAGATGATCTGACTGTGTGTGTCTGTAGGTTGTCTGGCTGTATGGTGTCAGAGGAAGGCTGTGGTTATTTGTCTTCAGCTCTGAGTTCAAACCCCTCACATCTAAGAGAGCTGGATCTGAGCTACAATCACCCAGGACCATCAGGAGTCCAGCAGCTCAAACACAAACTGGACGATACAAACTATAAACTGGAGAAACTCAAGTATGTCAAACACTAATACTGACATAAGGAACGTGTGTGTGTGTGTGTGAATTATGCAGACATATATTTATGTGTGTTTGTATGTTAATAGTGTGGATCATGGAGGAGAGATCAGGATGACGGCAGGACTACGGAAGTGTAGGTCTTCAAACACACACACACACACACACACACACACACACACTTGAATGTCCATGTTTTATGGGGACATTTCATAGGTGTTTCGGTTTTTATACTGTATAAACTGTATTTTCTATCACCCTACAACTAAACCTACCCCTTACCTGAAGCTTTCTGCATTTAAAAATAAAAAAAAATAATAATTCTCTATGATTTATAAGTTTGTTTCCTCATGGGGACATGAACACAAGGTCAAAATTTACTAGTATTACTTTCCTTGTGGGGAAAATTTGGTCCCCATAACAGGATAAATACCAGGTACACAGACACACTCACACACATTAATCTAGTGACCCTTGTTGTGTTGTTCTTGATGTTTCTCTCTTCTTGTGTTCAGATGCCTGTGATCTCACACTGGATCCAAACACAGCACACACTCAACTCGTTCTGTCTGATGAGAACAGGAAAATCACACTTGTGGAAGATCGTCAGCCGTATCCTGATCATCCAGAAAGATTTGATGTTCCTCAGGTTCTGTGTGTTGAGAGTCTGACTGGACGCTGTTACTGGGAGACTGAATGGAGTGATGATGATGTTGAAATATCAGTTTCATATAAAGGAATCAGCAGGAAAGGAAAGAGAAATGACTGTAAGTTTGGATCCAATGAGAAATCCTGGAGTCTGTACTGCTCTTTTGATAGATTCACTCTCTGGCACAATAATAACGGCACTGATATACCTGCCACCCATTCATCCTCAAATAGAGTAGGAGTGTATGTGGACGTGTCAGCTGGTGTTCTGTCCTTCTACAGCGTCTCTGACACACATACACTCACACGCTTGCACACATTCAACACTACATTCACTGAACCCCTCTACGCTGGATTTAGACTTGACTCTGGTTCCTCAGTGTCTCTTTGTGATATTAAACCATAGAGAGACTCTCTGTAAATCCTCTTTCTGATGTTCACATGAACACAAACTCATCAAATCTCATATTAAATTTGTATTCAATCAGTTTTTCATTGTCCTCCAGAAATTATGACTCTAGATCACACACTGTTCTGAATCTTTAATAAACAGAGTAATTTTTCTGCTATAATATTTCTACTGTAAACTGATCATCAAATATAATAAAAGCTAATTTGATCCTGAACTGATTTCTGAATCCTGATGTGAACTGATGACAGCATGAATAATCATGAATGTGATTGAGATCAGAGGCTGAATTGACTCTGAATGAATCTGTCTCCTGATCGTCTGCTTTATGTTTCTGTCTGTGCTGATTTAACACTCGATTCACTAAATGAATTCTGTCCAAACACTCACAGTATCGCTGCTGAACACAGTTGATCTGGCTCTAATTTATGGAGGTAAATCAGTAACTAAACTAGAGAGGTTGAAAATCTGAATGTGAGAACTTGTCATGTTAACATACATATTTGTAAGTTCAAATTTACACTCACAGCTCTGATGTGAAAAGCTGAATCTTTCAATTTGCACACACAGACAATGATCAAAACACCTGTGTTTAGAATTGGAAGTTACAGATTAATAGTTACAAATGCATAGAATGACATTCACACAAAGAAAATGACATACACAAATGTTTACAACGAAAATTCCAGGTCCAGGGGGTTTCTATAAAAAAAACCCTTATTATAGGATTGTATAACCCCCATAAATACAACTAATTATATATGCTAACACTTGTAAATCATACCCTCATTCATTGCATCATTAGTTAATACTTTACAATATTTATGAGGTGGATTTATCAGTTGTTTATTATTGATGCAACCATACATATTGCTGTTATTGTTTTTATTTATAACTATTATATAGCTGATAACTTTGTCTAGTGCTCTTATGAATGTTTATAGCATGATTTGTGAAAGTTTAACTACTAATCTGAATGACACTATAGACTTCTTAATGGCTAGTGTTTGCATATTTAATTTCATTCTGAACCCTTAGTTACTTGTTCTACAGATCTCTACACTAGTGTTAAACAATATTTTGATAGTGTTGATAACGTTTTTGACAAGTAATAATTTTTCCCCCTTACAGAATGTCATATATTGTCAGCAATACCCTGTCTCTGGACTTTTTTTAGACCATCACTGATTGTCACCTCTATTGGTGCAGAAGACAAACCGTGTCTCACACATATTTTGACGGGATCGACCCGGGTTCGAATCTGCCTTTTGGCCAACTTTTTTCTTATTTTTCAAATCACATCAGAAAAGTATTTATTTTCAATGAAAATGAAGTAAATAATCAAAAAGTTGAAAATAAATTATTGGGTAGGGTAAGGGTAAATGTAGGGAGGGCTTTATTCTCCCAGTAAGGCGGCATCCATTTAAGAATTAAAATTAAAATGTACCCTCATTAACTATATTGTATACTGTTTTAGAATTCACTACAATACTGAGGTGCAGATAATACCCACTATTTGCAATAGGTATTATAAATAACAGAAAATCCTGCAAATGTAACATCTATAGCTATTTGCACTTAGTGTAAATAGCCGCTATCTTTTTTGATTACTGCCAAACTAATGTCGGCGATGCAATGTTGACAGATATTGCTATTAAAATGAACAGAAACTATAAATAAATAAATAAACCGAAATTATTTCAAATATTTTGGAAATTAGATAAGATAAAGTTATCGCTGACCCTAAATCACAACTTCCTACTTTATTAACTTTCTATAGTGTCAAATTTAGTTGAAAAACGAGTCATAAAACGCTTACAATAGATGGATCAGGCAGCGTCTCGCGCTCTTGCTTACAACTCTCTGAAGACTCGTTCACTTTGGCAGCGTCTGGCAGCGATTATTTTCATACCACAGACGCTAAACATTCTGAATTATACATGCAGACATTCATATGAGGAGGTTAGCAGCAAATTAGTCAATCAGAGAATTTTTTTTATTTTTGAACATGAAAAATTTACATAGGTCCGGACCTCGGTGACCTCATAGCTGGCTACGGCCATGTTTACGACATATTTACTTTAGCACTTTACTTCAGTTTCGCTGCACAATGTCAAGTTGGCACTTACAACCTCGCAGATCTGGCAGTTCAAAGTTCAAATCCTAACGCTCTGACTTTTGCTACTCCTTTTGCAGTATTCCTGTTGCAAAACTTACTTGTGCTTTTGTACATGCAGTTGTGAGAGCGCAGAGCCGGGGGCAGGACTTTGGAACGAATGAAGACATTCATCTTGTTATACACTGTAATATGCTCTGGTCCCCTCCCTGCTTACCGTGGTGATGGGATCCAAAGCAGATTGTCATCACTCAATGGCTGGATGTCTAAGTGGTGCCCACAGAATAACATAGGTTTTATAGACAATTGGACGAGCTTTTGGGGCAGACCTGACCTGTTGAAAAGAGATGGTCTTCATCCCTCCTGGGGTGGCCCCACTCTTCTCTCTAGAAATATGGCAAATAGTCTTAGTGTTTATACTTGACTAACTGGGGCCCAGGTCAGGAAGCAGACAGACTGGCTAAACCGACTGTCTGCTAGCTGCCTCCCGTCACAGAGGTCAGTTAATTCTCAGCACATAGAGACTCTTTCACCTAGATATCACACTATAGAGACTTGTGTCTGTTCCCCGAACTAGAAAATACAAAAAATGTCCAAACCAGGTTAAGATTAACAATTTAATTGAGGTTCAACAAATAAAAAACAGATGCAATATGAATAAACAAATGATAAAGCTTGGCTTATTGAATATCAGATCCCTTTCTACGAAAACACTTTTTGTAAATAATATGATCACTGATCATAATCTAGATGTGCTCTGTTTGACAGAAACCTGGCTAAAACATGATGATTACATTATTTTAAATGAGTCCACCCCCCAAGATTACTGTAATAAACACAAGCCGCGTCTAAAAGGCAAAGGGGGAGGTGTTGCTTCAATTTATAACAACGTTTTCAGGATTTCTCAGAGGGCAGGCTTCATGTATAACTCGTTTGAAGTAATGGTGGATATCATATAACATATAACATTATCCAGAGAAACAAGTGTTAATGATAAATCCCCCTGTGATGTTTGTACTGGCTACTGTGTACAGGCCACCAGGGCACCATAAAGACTTTATTAAAGAGTTTGCTGATTTTACATCTGAGTTAGTGCTGACTGCAGATAAAGTTTTAGATAAAGATCAGCATTTATAGACATTCTGAACTATATTGGGGTTAGACAACATGTCTCAAGACCTACTCATTGTCGAAATCAAACACTAGATTTAATACTGTCACATGGAATTGATGTTGATGGTGTTGAAATTATGCAGCCAAGTGATGATATCTCAGATCATTATTTAGTTTTGTGCAAACTTCATATAGCTAAAACTGTAAATTCTACTTTACTAAGTTATCTTCCTGATATATCCGAATTCCTTAGCATATCCAAAACCTCAGAACATCTTGATGATGTAACAGAAACTATGGACTCTCTCTCTTTTCTAGCATTTTAAATACAGTTGCTCCTTTATGATTAAGGAAGGTTAAGGAAACCAGTATGACACCATGGTATAAAGAGCACACTCACATCCTAAAGAGAACAGCTTGGAAAATGGAGCATAGCTGGAAGAAAACAAAACTAGAAGTATTTCGTATTGCTTGGCGGGAAAATAACCTATCCTACAGAAAAGCATTAAAAACTGCTAGATCCGATTACTTTTATTCTCTTTAAGAAGAAAACAAACATAACCTCAGGTATTTATTCAATACAGTGGCTAGATTAACGAAAAATAAGGCATCAACAAGTGTTTACATTTCCCAACATCACAGCAGTAATGACTTTATGAACTACTTTACTTCTAAAATCGATACTATTAGAGATAAAATTGCAACCATTCAGCCGTCAGCTACAATATCACATCAGACAGTGCACTATAGACCCCCTGAGGAACAGTTCCACTCATTCTCTACTATAGGAGAGGAAGAATTGTATAAACTTGTTAAATCATCTAAACCAACAACATGTATGTTAGACCCTATTCCATCTAAGCTCTTAAAAGAGGTGCTTCCAGAAGTCATAGATCATCGTCTTACTATTATTAATTCCTCATTGTCATTAGGATATGTCCCCAAAAACTTCAAACTGGCTGTTATTAAGCCTCTCATCAAAAAACCACAACTTGACCCCAAAGAACTAGTTAATTATAGACCAATCTCGAATCTCCCTTTTCTGTCCAAGATACTAGAAAAGGTGGTATCCTCACAATTATATTCCTTCTTAGAGAAAAATGGTATATGTGAGGATTTCCAGTCAGGATTTAGATTGTATCATAGTACTGAGACTGCTCTCCTTAGAGTTACAAATGACCTGCTCTTATCATCTGATCGTGGGTGTATCTCTCTATTTGTTTTATTGGATCTTAGAGCTGCGTTCAACACTTTTGACCACAACATTCTTTTGCATAGACTTGAACACTTTGTTGGCATTAATGGAAGGGCATTAGCATGGTTTTATTTATTTTTATTTTTTATTTTATTTAACCTTTATTTAACCAGGTAAAATCAGTTGAGAACAAGTTCTCATTTACAACTGCGACCTGGCCAAGATAAGGCAGAAACAGTGTGACAACACAGAGTTACACATAGAAATAAATAAAGTATCCAATCAACAAACCAATCCCTATACAACATACAAACGTAATACAAAGAACAATATAATGATGTAGCCTACACATATACACTAAGTAAACCTCAAGAGCTTAAAGCGGAAAAATAAAATATAAAAATTCTTTAGTGCACCATAACAGGGCTGCTAACAAGAGCAGGAATCAGTAAATAATTTTGAAATCTGATGCTTAAAGTTACCAAGGGAGATCGGTACTTCTATTTTTAAAGATTTTGCAATTCATTCCAGTCGTTGGCAGCAGAGAACTGGAAAGAAAAGCGGCCAAAAGAAGACTTGACTTTGGGAATGACCAAAGAAATATACCTACTAGCACGCGTATTACGAATTGAAGTTGCTACCGTAACCAGTGAGTTGAGATATGGAGGGGATAAGCCTAATAAAGACTTATAGATGACCAGGAGCCAGTGAATTCGGAGTATGTAGTGAGGGCCAGCCAATAAGGGAATAAAGATTGCAATGATGAGTAGTGTATGGTGCTTTGGTGACAAAACGGATGGCACTGTGATAAATTACATCCAGTTTACTTAGTAGAGTTTTAGAGGCTATTTTGTATACAACATCACCAAAATCAAGGATCGGTAAGATGGTAAGCTTTACAAGGGCATATTTGGCGGCATAAGTAAAAGAGGCTTTGTTACGATATAAGAAACCGATTCTAGATTTAATTTTCGATTGTAAGTAATTAATATGAATCTGAAAATTAAGTTTACGGTCTAACCAGACACCTAAATATTTATAGGAGTCCACTTTTTCTAATTCGGTCCCGTCAAGAGTAGTAAGGATAATCGGATGAACAGCTGTGGGCAGGGTACGATTAAAAAGCATGCATTTAGTCTTATTAGCATTTAAAAGCAGTTGAAGGTCAAGAAAGGCATGTTGTATGGCATTAAAACTAGTTTGAAGGTTAATTAACACAGAGTCTAAAGAGGGTCCCGATGTATATAAAATGGTATCGTCTGCATATAAATGGATTAACGAATCACCAGCAGCACTAGCAACCTCATTGATATATATAGAAAAAAGAGTTGGCCCCAGAATTGAACCCTGAGGCACCCCCATTGAAACTGCCACAGGACTGGACAACATGTCCTTTGATCTTACACACTGAACTCTGTCTAAAAAAATAATCTGAGAACCAAGCAATGCATTCTCTTGAGAAACCAAGGTTATTTAGTCTGTCAATAAGAACACAATGATTGACCGAGTCAAAAGCCTTGGCAAGATCAATAAAGACTGTTTACTATCGATAGAGGTTATGATATCATTAAGTACCTTTAGCGTGGCAGAAGTGCATCCTTGCTCAAGGGCACCTAAGTCGTGGTATTGAAGGTGGAGAGAGAACTGTACATGCACTCCCCCCACCCACAATTCCTGCCGGCCCGGGAAAGGTTGTGAGTTCGAGTCCCAGGCCGGCAGGAATTGTGGGTGGGGGGAGTGCATGTACAGTTCTTTTAGCTCTTAACACTTATAGCTCTTAACACTTATTCTATGTTTTGGCTATTGTGGCTGCTGTGACAGTTTGTTTGTTGAGCACATTTGCAGCATCAAAGAAAGCTAAAGTGACATGAGATCGAGTGATGGCTGTTACCTGTTAATGGTTTTATAATCATCATGAAATAACCTGATTCACTGATGTTTTTTAATCTAACAATTATTTTTGTTCCATTAGTACATTCATATTACAAACCCTGTGTTTCTGACACATGAGATCCAGCGGTATAACAACCAGTTTAAATCTTTTAACAAACATGAGCTCAAAAAACTTAACCTATGCTGACACACACAGACATCAATAATCAGCGTATGAATCTCAACAATGGTGACATACTTCATGCAGCAGTGCATGCTGGGAGCCATGCGGTTTATACTATGGTGACTCCCAGCATGCATTGATGCATGAAGCATGTCACCATTGTTGAGATTCATATACTGATTATTGATGTGTATGACCCCTTTGTGCCCTGCCCTCCGTCTCGTATTTTGACCTCTTGTCTGCCCGTCTGGAAATTGTTTGCTCATCGAAGACCCACGCTTAACCTAGGATTATTCTTGTGTCTTGCCCTCTATATACCTGTTTGCCATTGTTTGACACTTGTACAGTGTCCCAACTTTTTTGGAATCGGGTTTGTATATTAAAAATTTTTAGGACTGTCAGTTAAATGACCAGTGTTGAGATGCATTAAAATTCATCAGCTGGATGGCGAGACCCTCACACAGTCCCTCCGTGGCAAACTTTGACGCAGAGTAAACATCATTAAACGCCACACCTGTGAAGAGCAACATGAGTCTGATTTGTTTGGTGTTGTGTGTGATTCAGAAGATCCTTATGAAAGCTCAGAGCGTGTGTGTGTGTGCGAACGTATCACCATGCAGGCCCAGCACGCTGCTGCTGATGATGATGTGTCCAGAGCGTCTCCTCTTCATGTCGGGCATCAGCTCTTTAATCATGCGCACAACACCATAGAAATTGGTCTCGAACACCTGCTTCATCTCGTCCAGACTGAGAGCCTCAATCGGCCCCGCCAGACCCGCTATTTACACAGCGGAATTTGGCAAGGGCAAAGACAGAACTCGTCTCCGAGATAAAGTGGAGCTGCTCATGTGCGAGCAAATAGCCTAATTCTGATACATGTGATGACTATCCATTATGACATGTAGGTATATATATATATATATAAACATTGCGCCAGATATATATATATATAAACATTGCGCCAGACTTTAGACCAGGTTTGAGCTGGTCTATTGTGCAGTCTATTTTCAGCTCCTTTCAGCTCTTTTTTAGACCAGCACGCCCATGGGCACAAAAATGAGCAAAAATGCGTTTGCTAATTAAACGACATGGTGCTGGATGGGAAAATGCTAACGGATCCGAACTGAAACTAGCAAACACACTTGCTCTGTGCCTTGCGTCGCATTGCGCCAGGTGTATTATATGGCCCAAAGTTTTTAAATAGTTCTCTATTAACCTGTGTTTAATAATTATGTAACTATTTATAGGCCTATATTGAACATAATGTTAAACCAAAAATACCAATATTAACCAGGAAAATGTAAGTTGTGCGTTGAGGAGAACAAGTCTCAAAAGCATTGAACAGCAGACGCGCCTGTCAAAGCACAACAGGAAAAAACGCAGGAAGCACTTGTGCTTTTGTCTGAAGAGCTGAATATACTGTACAGCAGGTGGCCGATCAAAATAAACTTTTTGCCACAGTGAGTGCCGAGTGCATTTGCAGCTTTTGACTGCTGAGTGGTGCTTTAACCCCAAGTTATCAAACAAACACATCAAAGCACATTTTCGCAAATAGCCGTCAGCTTTGATTCACCGACGTGTAACATTTGATGGCTGCAGTCAGGGAAAATTAAAGAAAACACTGTAGTTAAAATATTGAATATTTACAGATGAAACTTATGAAGTTATGTGCGTTTCTTAGAACAAATTCAACTGGGATAAATGTCAAGCCTATGAGCATGTGCATATATTTTCTCTAAGGTCTTTTTCTTCTCCGCAGACCAGCAGCCAATCAGATCGCCTCGAAAAAAAATCCACCGTCTGACAGAAATTCAGGGATTCACTGAGCTTCAGAAGGAGGAATATTTCAGGAAGAGAATCAGTGATGAGCATCAAGCCAGTAGAATCATCTCACACATCAGAAGAGCAAGAAGCCTCCACATCATGTGCCACATCCCCGTCTCCTGCTGGATTTCATCCACTGTGCTTCAGAAGCTCTTGGAAGAAGATCTGAGTGCAGAAATTCCTCAAACTCTGACTGGAATGTACATCCACTTCCTGCTGATTCAGATCAACATGAGGAAGCAGAAGTATGAAGAGAGAGATCCAGAGAAACTCCTGCCGTCCAACAGAGAAGTGATTGTGAAACTTTCTGAAGTGGCTTTCAAACAGCTGATGAAGGGCAATGTGATGTTCTATGAGGAGGACCTGATTGAGAGCAGCATAGACATCACTGACGCTTCAGTGTTTTCTGGGATTTGCACTGAGATCTTTAAGGAGGAATCTGTGATTAATCAGAGGAAAGTTTACAGCTTCATTCATCTGAGCATTCAGGAGTTTCTTGCTGCTTTCTATGTGTTTTACAACCACATTAGGAGCACTAAAGAAGCATGTTTTGATTCGCTGCATAATTTGTACAAAAGAGTAATTAGTAAAGCTCTTCAGAGTGAGAATGGACAGCTGGATCTGTTCCTGCGATTCCTGCTGGGCATCTCACTGGAGTCCAATCAGAGACTCTTACAGGATCTACTGACACACAGAGTGAACAGCTCATAGAGCATCGGGATAACCACACAGTACATTAAACACAGGATCAAGAGTCTAAATGATAATGATGAGCTGTACGTACATGAAATTAATGAGCAACATGAACAAGTTAAAAAACATCTCTCAGTTGGTCAATCCATTAATCTGTTCCTCTGTCTGCTGGAAGTGAAAGATCAGACTCTGTCCAGAGAGATTCAGGAATTTGTGAAATCAGACAAACACTCAGAGAAACTCTCTCCTGCTCACTGCTCAACAATCTCCTACATGCTTCAGATGTCAGAGGAGAAGCTGGATGAGCTGGACCTCAAGAAATACAACACATCAGATGAGGGGAGAAGAAGACTGATACCAGCTGTGATCAACTGTAGAAAAGCTCTGTGAGTGAAAAAAAAGTGAAAGTGACGTGACATTCAGCCAAGTATGGTGACCCATACTCAGAATTTGTGCTCTGCATTTAACCCATCCGAAGTGCACACACACACAGAGCAGTGAACACACACACACTGTGAACACACACCCGGAGCAGTGGGCAGCCATTTTATGCTGCGGTGCCCAGGGAGCAGTTGGGGGTTTGATGCCTTGCTCAAGGGCACCTAAGTCGTGGTATTGAAGGTGGAGAGAGAACTGTACATGCACTTCCCCCCACCTACAATTCCTGCCGGCCCGGGACTCAAACTCACAACCTTTTGATTGGGAGTCCGACTCTCTAACCATTAGGCCACGACTTCCCAGTGAATTCCCAGTGAATTCCCAGTGAATTCCCAGTGACTTCCGAGTGTTCAGTTATTAGAACATAATGAAACATATATAATAATGAATCTACCACATTTAAAATGAACCATTTCCTAAATTCAAGGTTTTCTCCTAAATAAACTCATGAGTTTGTTTTAGACAATTGAGTATTTTGTTTGCATGTATTTCTTGTTTTCTTATTATGGTTTTAATTTGATTTGTTATTATTTAATCTCTTCTAGTCTTTATGGCTGTAATCTCACCGAACAGTGTTGTGAGAGTTTGTCATCAGCTCTTCAATCCTCAAACTGTGTCCTGAGAGAGCTGGATCTGAGTAACAATGACCTGCAGGATTCAGGAGTGAAGTTGCTATCTGGTGGACTGAAGAATCCAAGTCAGTTGCATATACTAAGGTATTTAAAAACATATAAGAGGTAATTTACAGTCAGCCAGTTATAATGTTAAAGTGTGCCTATAGATAATCAGTATGTTGATGTGTGTGTTCTTCTCTCTTTCAGTCTTGCTGTCTGTAATCTCACTGCTCAGTGTTGTGAGAGTTTGTCATCAGCTCTAAAATCCTCAAAACTGTGTCCAGAGAGAGCTGGATCTGAGTAACAATCACCTGCAGGACTCTGGTGTAAAGTTTATTTTTGACGGATTGAAGAGTCCAAACTGTCAGCTGCAGATACTGAGGTATGTTTTAACTGGTATGTGTTTAATAAAAACGCACAGTGAATATGTATTCTCTCCTTTTTAAGGTTGCTAATATTGTTTTATGAGTCTCATAAAACTGAGATTGGCTCTGGATTGTTCTACCGTGTACAGCGCATGTCAGAAATGAAACGCCCATTGCCATAACAGAATGACAGCCCTGGAGACTTGTCAATACATAGAAAAGATGGTATCAATTGTACCTTACTAATTCGAGCCAGAGTTTGATGATGAAATGGTTGAACTGGCTGATCAACAAGAGACTGATTTGCAAGCATGACTGGATCATAATGTTTCTCAGTGGTAAGTGTCAAGTGTTAACAAGTTTGTGGTAATTCTAAGATGTGATAAAAACAAATTTAATACATCACAGCATAGGACAGCGGTACTCAATTCCAGTCCTCACAACCCCCTTGCTCTGTACACTTTGTTAATACACCTGATTCAGATAATCAGCTCGTTAGAAGTGAGCTCCGTGCACGAACTGTGTTCCGATTGACAAGGTCTCTACATAGTGTGTATTGCTCCCTACTCCCTGTGCAGGGGAAATCTGTTGAAGTGTACTTCACTTTGCAACATTAATTCACAGATTTGGGCTGCGCAACCTTCACGCATGGATTGTCACGGTTACTGAGGGAGAGGACCCAGATGCAGAAAGAACAAGGAACGTTTATTGACAGATAAGACAAGGCACGGTAGGAGGGAGTGGCTTGAACAGTCCAGACAGTAGGATTGGGTATACAACAGTGGAGCAGGCAGATGGGGGGGGATGACCGCCGAGGGGGGCTCTGGGTGACAACCGAGTGCAGGACTGTAGAGGAGGCTGTGCAAGGGACCAGACCACAGCACCAGGAACCAAGGGCACTTGGCTATGAAGGTAAAGCCACACACCTCAGACCTCCAGGCGGGGAGACCCAGTGACCAGGGAGAAGGCAGCAGGCAAGACAGGAACAGACAGAACTCACAAAACACTAGACAGGACTTAAGACAACATGAGAACAACAACAACAACAATAATAATAATAATAATAATAAAAATTGGGCAAAAATCAGACAAGGGTGCTATGACCTAGGGAAAATAAATACTTTAAAGAACAAGTCAAACTCAAGTCAAATTAAAAGTGAGATCCAAACAAAAAGAAACACTTAAACTAGACGACTAGAATAAACAGTGACAAGATAAACTTAAACTAACAAATACCAGACTTAAACTGACAAGGGAAAAACTCTATTAGTATGGAACAGCTAGCACGCTAAGCAGACACTAACTCACACACAAAATGAACCGGCAACCACATGAGGGAATAGATCACAATAAATAGAAAGGAAAGCACACAGCAACATGAGGGACAGGTGACAACACTCCGACTAATGAGGACTAAACAAGGGGGTGTGACCAGGGAAAACAAGGAGGTGGGACAAGAGGAGCACGTGGCAGACACAAGAGACACAACCATGTGCTTAGGCACAAAATAAACAAAGACACATTGAACAAAGACAGTACAAACAAGCTTGTCAGGGCAGGATCCTGACATGGATAGGTGTGACATCATATACCTCTGTGAATAAAAACTATTTGAAATCATGGCAGAATATCCTGTGATGTCCACTTCACAGGGCACTTACACTCGACAAGAACAAATGTCTGTAGCGATAAGAGAGACATTCAAAATGTGCAGAGCAGGGGGTCGCGAGGACTGGAATTGAGATCCGCTAGTGTAGGATACAGCGTCTTCTCATCATGATGTTAACCACATGGAAATTTTACTGTTTGAGGGTGGGCAAGTTGGGGACATAGAACGTGGGCAGACATAATGAAAATGTGTTACTTTGTGACGTAGAGCTGTAACAGAATAAGATTCAAATTCCTGATGACTCGATTAGGCGATTGAAAGACAATAACTTTATGTATCGTGCACTGTTGGCATCAAAACTGCAGATAGTTTATGTTAACATACAGCTACGTGACACACTGCATGAAAGGTAATATTACAGAAGGCATAATAGGGGCACTTTAAAATATTCATTTATAAGGCTTAATTATTTGAAATAGAAGCACATTTATTTTATTATACATTACAACATTTTCATTCAGTTTTCTAAAATCAGAACCAGTGAAAAACTCCATGTAAGACTTCATTTTTGAAGTGCAGAGTAAAATTTGTTTATTCTTATTGTTGATTTGCTTGAATTAAATTGCTGCTTAAAATTTGCAATTCCAGTGTATTTTTATTCAGTTAATAGTAGGGGTGCGCCGATCTAGTATCCAGTATCAGTATCGCTTCGATACTGGCATTTTCTGCTGGATCGGGGTATCGGTCAGACGAGACAAATACAAAAAAGTGCTATTCAGTGTTATTATTAAGCCCTACAAAAGTCACAAACATTATATAGCACAATATATATTAATAAGGTTTTCATGCACTATATTCCAAGTGTTCTGAGACCGTTCCATAGTTTAATGTGAGGTACAGATGAATATTCAAGTCAAGTTCACGGAAATTCTTCTCTCCTCTGCGGCTGTCTGTCATCCTACATTCAGCATTCAAACTGTGCGTTGCGTTCGGTTACTATCTAATCGAACTAACCGTTCGGTAAAATTTAACCGTTCGATGAATGGTTCTGATGAATGGTTTTGATCATCCGCTTGAAATGTTGACTACTGTAGTGTATATTGACATATAAATATATTACTCGTTTTTCATGAAAGTAATTTACAAAAATGCAAAGAATAATGTGTAGGCCTACCAGATTTAGTCCAAAACTTATTCACTTTCATGTTACCCACATTTTTTTTTCACCGAACCTTTAGGATTTCATAGAATTATTGTGCACTCATTATTTTTCTAGAGTAACTTTTGCTATACAATTATCAATGAACCTAGTTTATAATAGTATTTTTGTCATATATTATGATTATATATGTATTTTTTTTATTTTTATAATGAAGCTATCTATATTCAGTAGATTGAGTCTAACTTACAAAATATTGATGATCAGCCTACACATAGAGTTATATAAATTCTGCACTGATTTAAAAAAATCTGCATCGGTATCGGATCTATATCATTATTGGCAGATACTCAATTCTTTTTGTATCGGAATCGGTATCAGTTTGAAAAAGTGGTATTGAGCCAGCCCTATTTAATAATAAAAAAAGCTTTTGTTAGAATAAAACATATAAAGGGAACTCTTGTATAAAATAGGCATGTTTACATGGTCACATTTTGTTTAAATTAGAATTTAATCTAATTCCATTTGATGAATCCAAACATAATGTTTACATGAATGCTAATTAAATTGATTGGGTTGATAGGCAAGTTTATGTGACACAAGCTTAAAATCAGATTAAAGAGCCACACAGATGGGAAATCAAAAATTACCTGTATTACAGTGTATGATGTAGCTGTCCATCAGTGTAAACAATGTGCAAAGTAATTAAACCAAAAAGTACACGATTTATAAAGTTATTGGCTTTTAAAGTAAGGAGTCAACTCTGAATCGCTGAAACGAGTCGTTATAGATTTCAAATCTTTTGCCCATCTCTATGTACGTCACTAGGAACACTTTGCATAATAATCTCCGCCTACCGTCTTGGGAGAAACGGAACTCTGACCTGCCCCACCCCCCCACACAGACGCTCTGGTTGGTGTGATAGCGTCAAGTCGAGGAGACAGTGTGTTTTTAATTGTAAAGGCAAGTTTGTTTTATTTTCACTGCCAAAGAATGAAGATCAGAAGAATTCATTTTTACCACAATACCAGAGCAGTAGAACAAATCCCTTTTGTTGTGTCCACAACATTCACTGATGACTGCTTCTCTAATCTCAGTGAGTACAAGGCGGGATTTTCAAAGCGTTTGGCCATAAAAGAGGGTTCATTACCAACTTTATTTAGACCAACGATCATCTCCGAATCACAACGCGAAGTATGATTATGAAGTTATGTGTTTGTTTTCTCCCGAGCGTTTTATTAGTTATGTGTGCTGTCTGCAGCCTGTCTGCGCTGATCTTCATTTACAAACACGTCATTAAAATGAAGTGTAACTCAGTGAATACTCAACGAAGAGACATGAGAGAGATATCTATAGAAAGCTTGACATGTCTACTTTACGACTAAACAAGTGCTGCCGAAAACAGATATTCTGTGATAAAGTAAACCATATGAAAACAACGCGATGTCTCACGTCTCCCTTCATTATATCTAATGTGACCATGCCCCCGCGCTGAACGCGCTATTCAGATTCAAACTGAAGCGCGTGGCTTGAATACACCCACACACAAGAAAAAGCAGCGAGACTGTTCAAGTTTTTTATTTTACTGTTTGCTTCGCGATGAGAGGAATAAGACATAATTCACCTCAAAAAGATGCTAACGCATTGTTTACCATGAAGTTGTGTGCGGAACAACCAATCAAACCTGACTATGTCAGTTGACCAATCAGAACACAGTATGCTACCGAAAGGTGGGGTTTAAGGAAACTGAATCTTTTGAACAGCTTCGCGCGAACTGTTTGGGGATCTCTGAGAATTGAGGTAATTTTAAAATGATATTTTGACAAAAATGACAATGTTTTTTAACCTTGGATGGATTTAAACCTAATGTACAGGACTTATAAACAGTGATAGGAAGCTTAGAATTTTCATCTTACTGGCTCTTTAAATGTTTGGCATGTGCACACTGCACAAATGTAGTTTCCAGCTGTACTAACCATCTTCTTTTCTTTGTTTTAAAAAGCTAATTTTATATTTATCTATTTCAGTTCTAATTGGCAAACAACATGCACAAAGCTTTGTGTCTTTCTTTTCTTTTCTTTTCTTTTATTGGTTTATAGTAATGTGGACAACCTCTTTTAATGAAAAGAGCAGCTTTAGCCTCTACGGCTAATTTCCAGATGTAGTCCCCAGTCAGTTGTTAATTGGCATACATCAATAAATACATTACAATTAAAACAAGGCTTAAGCAAGAGCTTAGACAAACAAACAAGGTGATACAAAATTGAAACAGACAAGCAGGCACAAATTACAAAGACATAAAAGCAGGTCAAGCAATAAACTAGAGAAAATTGACACCAAGGATAATCATGCAAAGGCCACATTGAAGCACATATAAGACATAGCATTGAGACAGTCAGCAGAGATCAAGTGGCAGAAGCATGATCATGTCACATCTAGTGCGCACATCACATCTAGCATATTAATGTGTGCAAGTGTAATTGTCGATTAGCTTAGTGTATTGATGCTTATATTACTAAAGCAGTTAAAATTCTCATTCCTACTCTCAAACCAAGATGCTCACAGAGTCTGAAACAAGCAAATGTTGAATGATGTCCTGTAGCACTTTACAGATTAATTTTAGATTGATCCGCCAGACATTTACTATGTGCAATTACAACATCAGCTTGTTTATTGTGTCATTAGATAATGTTGTGCTCTCGTCTGTAACGTTAGTCTATCAGTGTCCGTGGAGGCGTGGAGAGAAGCACACAACAAAAGATAATCCGTTGAAGGAACTTTACTTAGTAAAGTATAGATTTACAACAGCGGGGTTATGCTCTTGCCCAGTGCTGATGGGTTTACTACAACCATCTGCACCAGAACCTGCGAGCATACTAACTCTGAACATAACAATCAGTAAAACTAGTCCCCGTGCAATGACGTAACAGCATCTAATTGGACAATACAGAACTCATTATAACATATAAAATAACTGTAACTAAACTTACAGGGTGAATAGTTACTTTTCTTCTTTCTCTCTTTTTTTTCTTCTTCTCTTCTCTTCTCTTCTCTTTTTTTTATTTTTATTTTTTAGTCCATATAACGACTTGGGGCCCGAAAAAGGTGCCCCCTTTTTGTCTTCGTCCCCTCTTTTCCACAATGATATGGATCACTGTTAGAATCCATGGTGAGAAGAGTCTGAGGCTCTTTTGACAAAGAGTTTTTGAAGGGAGAAAGATTTGATGCCTCTGCCATAGTAACTACAGGATTCTGGGCAGTTTTTGGAACCAACGAGCCTTCCTCAGTGTCGGTGTATTTCCGTCGCATCCGCTGCATCCAAGTAGGGATGTGTTCACTTATATAGGGTTGTAACCGATCATGATGCAGTACTCTCTCACTGGCTCGTAAGTCATACACCTTCTTCTGCCGAATCTGAGCAGAGTGTAAGTTCTGACGCGCCACTTGATGAGCCATTTGCAGGTTAGCTTGCAGTTCATGAGCAAACTCAGGTGTTTCTCTTGCTTTCCTGGTAACTTCAGCTGTCCTTAACCAGATGTCATGTGGCTGGAAAAAATTTCTTGCCCCAGCATCAGCTGGTTTGGTTTGAAGCCTGTTGCTGAATGCACAGTGCTCCTGTACGCCGCAGTGAGTAGGGGAAGATGTTCATCCCAATTCCGTTGACTTTGATCCACGTAACACCGTATCATCTGCAATAATGTTCTATTGAATCTTTCCACTTGTCCGTTTGATGCTGGATGGTATGGTGTGGTCCGGGTCCTGGTGACTTGTAACAGGCGACAAACTTCGTTGAACAGTGAGCTCTCAAAGTTCCGTCCTTGGTCAGTGTGAATTTCAAGGGGAACTCCAAAGTGGGAAATAAAGTCAAACACCAATCTCTTTGTGGTTGTCTCAGCTCCTTGTTATGGAATAGGGAATGCCTCTACCCAGCGGGTAAACTGGTCAATTATAACGAGAATCTAACGGTTGCCTGAATTATATTCTGGAAATGGTCCTAGGACATCAAGGTGGAGTCGGTCCATAGGTGCTCCAGCCTGGTAGTTCTGGAGCTTGGCTCTTCCCATTGGACTGGTGATCTTACAGCAACTACACTGTGGACACTTCTTGATGAAAAGGCGTACATCATTTCCCATATTGTACCAGTGGTAACGACTGCGGAGGCGCATGAGTGTCTTTCCTCCCCTGCATGACCTGATTGTGCTGGATTATGACAGGCTTGGAGAACCTCATTCTTCAGGGAAGCAGGAACAAGTAAGCGCAGAGACATACCTCCAGTAATACTTTCCCAATGGTAATAGAGGATCCCATTTCTCATCTCCATTTGGGACCAACACAGCCAGTACTTGCGAATTGCTGGGCTCAGCATCATGACGACTTCTTTTGCAGGCAAGGAACCATCAGACATCCATTTATGGAGAATTGAAAGGTCTGGGTCAGCTAACTGTTCTTCCCGGAGACTTTTGAGGTCCAGTGGTTGCAGCCAGTTTGTGGAAGGACCTGGATTGTCAACACCTACTTCATTTACATGACTGGATGTGTTAGTGCAACTGCTCTCTTTCTGACAATCAATGGAGTGTGTGCGTCTTATCGCCAAGGGGATAACATCATCAACATCTTCCTCGAATCTGGCCCATTGATGGTGCAGCTTTCGACAGAATGGACAGCCCTTGCACGGCAAGCTCTCCAGCTCTTTTCCTGCTTGATAACAGTCACAAGATCCCTCACCCAGTGCCCTTCAGGACAGTGCATCAGCATTGGCATGGTGTGTGCCTGCCCTATGCTCGATGACAAAGTTGTACTGGCTAAGTTCTTCAAGCCACCTAGCAAGTTGGCCTTCAGGTCTCTTAAACCTGTATAGCCAAGTTAGACTGCTGTGATCCGTCCTCAGTATGAAGTTAGACCCCAGCAAATAGTGGCAGAACTGTCTGGTAAATCTAACAACAGCTAGGAGTTCTTTACGTGTGACACAGTACCGCTGATAACCTTCTCTTCCCCCCCACTGTAACTGTGAAAGCACTGCTCCACTGCTCTGGTTTGATGCATCAGTGTCTAAGACAAACTGTCCTGATGTAATTGGGAAAACCAAGATGGGTGCAGTCGTGAGACTCCTTTTAAGATGTTCGAAAGCCTTTTTCGCCTCCTCTTCCCAGGAGAAGGGAGTCCCCTTTTTGAGTAGCATTGTCAAGGGTGCAGTTATTTCAGCAAATTTGGCAACAACCCTCCTGTAATAATTGCAAAGACCCAGGAAAGACTGGAATTTCCTGGATGCTGGTTGGGGTCCTCCAGCCCTTAACGTCATTAATGAGGGAAGGATTGGTCTTAATTCCTTCGCTGCTCACAATGTGACCCAGAAACATGACTTCGTCCTTTAACAGCTGGCATTTTGAGGGCTTTAGCTTGAGTCCATAGTCCTGCAACCTTTGAAAAACCTCTGCAAGGCGTTCAAGATACTGTTCCCCATCTTCACCAAAGATGATTATGTCATCCAGGTATATTAGCAACATGTCCCACTGCAACCCTCGTAGAATCAACTCCATGGCTGGGTGCTGGGTGCGTTACACAATCCAAATGGCATTCTGGTGTACTCATATAATCCATACCTTGTCACAAAAGCAGTCTTGGATCTGTCTTTTTTATTCATTTCAATCTGCCAGTATCCTGACTGAAGGTCAAGTGTCGAGAATGTCTTCGCACCACCCAGCACATCAAAGCATTCCTCTATTTTTGGTAGGGGATACGCATCCTTAAAGGGGGGGTGAAATGCTCGTTTTCACTCAATATCCTGTTAATCTTGAGTACCTATAGAGTAGTACTGCATCCTTCATAACTCCAAAAAGTCTTTAGTTTTATTATATTAATAAGAGAAAGATAGTCTGTACCGATTTTTCCCGGAAAAACACGACTGACTGGAGGCGTGACGTGTGGGCGGAGCTAAAGAATCACGAGCGCGAGTAAGCTTTTGCGCTGAGAGCGTTTAGAAGCTGTGACATTATCGTGAGGAAAAACCATCATCCAAAACAAACCATGGCTTACAGTCAGATTCAGCCGTTTATTTATGATCCAGAATCAGATCCCGAGGCTGAAACTGAAGGAGAGCAGCATCAGCAACGACTCGCTCCGAGCGGGGCTCGAACCCGGGTCTCCGGCATGGGAAGGGACGCACTAACAAGGAGGCAGAGATATTTGAAGCAGTTTTACTCACCGCCTGCGGTTCCAACACACGATCGTGACCCTTTTTCGTTGGGATTGCATCATCCTCAAAAATAAACGATACGCAAATCCGTCGTCAAACTGGGCCTTCTTTGTAAAACAAGCATCTTCGAAATGCAGGGAACAAACACAAACACTTGCACAACTCCGTTGATGCTCTGTAAAAATAAACTCCATCCACTGGTCCCTTAATGCTGTTTTTTCTTTGGTAATCTGTGCAGGGTTGTCTTGCCCTGGCAACAAAAAACACACTCCTTTTGTGACATTTCGCGACGCTCTCGCTCTGATCAGTGAATGCCTGTTGTGCTCTCAGTGCTCTGCTATACGGGAGCGCGCGCTCTTCCGGCAGACATGCCTTAGGACCCATATAAGGAAATTCCGCTCCATCTAACGTCACACAGAGCCATACTCGAAAAAAACTTTCCGAAACTTGTGACAAACCGGAAGGAGTATTTTTGGAACAGAAATACTCCTTCAAACATACAACTTAATTTTTGAAACTTTGTCCATGTTTAGCATGGGAATCCAATTCTTTAACAGTGTGAAAAACTCAGTATGCATGAAATAGCATTTCACCCCCCCTTTAATTTTAAGATCATTAAGCTGGCTATAATCTACGCACCAACGGACCCCACCATCTTTCTTCCTTACGAGGACAATAGGGGATGCCCATTCAGAGTTTGAGGGGATCACAATACCTGCTTCAAGCATTTTTTTTAGATGTGTTTCCTCCTCATTCCAGAATCCTAAAGGGGTACGTTGCACTGGCTGTCGAACAGGCTTAGCCATTCCGGTGTCAATGCTGTGAGCAGAGCAGAGAACTTCCCCAGATCATCATCAGTTGCTGCAAAAACTTCTTGGTGTTCATTCAGTAGATCTATTAACATCTCTTGCTGATGTTCTGTGAGTGTTTCGCTTGCAGAAGTGAACGACTGCCTGAGGTGCTCTGGAAGGTCGAGGGCATTTGGTGATGACACCCTTCTCACATGGTGCTCATCCAGGGGCTCACTGTTAGGGTCTTGTAACACTGAGTCCCCACCTTTTGAATAAAACTGTGCCTCGACTGGAACTGTATAGGCTCTCTCTCCCTGTAATGTAAATGTAAATGTTTCTCTGTAGATGATCTGACTGTGTATGTCTGTAAATGATCTGTCTGTGTGTCTGTAGATGATCTGACTGTGTGTGTCTGTAGATGATCTGACTGTGTGTGTCTGTAGATGATCTGACTGTGTGTGTCTGTAGTTGATATGTCTGTGTGTCTGAAGATGATCTGACTGTGTCTCTGTTGATGATCTGACTGTGTATGTCTGTATATGATCTGACTGTGTCTGTATATGATCTGTCTGTGTCTCTGTAGATGATCTGTCTCTGTGTCTGTAGATGATCTGTGTGTGTCTGTATATATATTAATCTGTCTGTGTGTCTGTAGATGATCTGTCTCTGGTGTCTGTAGATGATCTGATTGTGTCTGTATATATATTAATCTGTCTGTGTCTCTGTAGATGATATGTCACTGTGTGTCTGTATATGATCTATCTTTGTGTCTCTGTAGATGATCTGTCTCTGTGTCTGTAGATGATCTGTCTCTGGTGTCTGTAGATGATCTGATTGTGTCTGTATATATATTAATCTGTCTGTGTCTCTGTAGATGATCTGTCTGTGTGTCTGTAGATGATCCGTGTTTGTGTCTGTAGATTATCTGTCTCTGTGTGTGTCTGTAGATGATCTGACTGTGTGTCTGTAGATGATCTGTCTGTGTCTCTGTAGATGATCTGTCTGTGTGTGTCTGTAGATGATCTATGTGTCTGTAGATGATCTGTCTGTGTGTGTCTGTAGACGATCTGTCTGTGTGTCTGTAGATGATCTGTCTGTGTGTCTGTAGATGATCTGTCTGCGTGTCTGTAGATGATCTGTCTGTGTATCTGTAGATGATCTTTGAGTGTGTGTATGTAGATGATCTCTGTGTGTGTCTGTAGATGATCTAACTGTGTGTGTCTGTAGATTATATGATTGTGAGTGTCTGTAGATGATCTGTCTGTTATGTGTCTTTAGACGATCCGTGTGTGTCTGTAGATGATCTGATTGTGTCTGTAAATGATCTGTCTCTGTAGATATCTGTCTGTGTGTGTCTGTAGACGATCTGTCTGTGTGTCTGTAGATGATATGTCTGCTTGTCTGTAGATGATCTGTCTGTGTATCTGTAGATGATCTGTGAGTGTGTCTATAGATGATCTATCTGTGTGTCTATAGATGATCTGTCTGTGTATCTGTAGATGATCTGTGAGTGTGTCTATAAATTATCTATCTGTGTGTCTATAGATGATCTGTCTGTGTGTCTGTAGATGATCTGTCTGTGTATCTGTAGATGATCTGTGAGTGTGTATGTAGATGATCTCTGTGTGTGTCTGTAGATGATCTGTCTGTGTGTATGTAGATGATCTGACTGTGTGTGTCTGTAGATTATCTGATTGTGAGTGTAGATGATCTGTCTGTGTATCTGTAGATGATCTGTGAGTGTGTCTATAGATGATCTATCTGTGTGTCTATAGATGATCTGTCTGTGTGTCTGTAGATGATCTGTGAGTGTGTATGTAGATGATCTGTCTGTGTGTGTCTGTAGATGATCTGACTGTGTGTGTCTGTAGATTATCTGATTGTGAGTGTCTGTAGATGATATGTCTGTTATGTGTCTGTAGGTTGTCTGGCTGTATGGTGTCAGAGGAAGGCTGTGGTTATTTGTCTTCAGCTCTGAGTTCAAACCCCTCACACCTGAGAGAGCTGGATCTGAGCTACAATCACCCAGGACCATCAGGAGTCCAGCAGCTCAGTCACAAACTGGAGGATCCAGACTATACACTGAAGAAACTCAAGTATGTCAAACACTAATACTGACATAATGAACGTGTGTGTGTGAATTATGCAGACATATATTTATGTGTGTTTGTGTGTTTATAGTGTGGATCATGGAGGAGAGATCAGGATGACGGCAGGACTACGGAAGTGTAGGTCTTCAAACACACACACACACACACACACACTTATGTTTATCTTTGTGAATAAATTAATTTGATAATTGCAGTCCCTATCCCTGTAACCTAACATTATCCATCACAGCTGTGTCTAACCTTAACCTAATTCTAAACCTAACCACTAAGTTAGTCTTAACCCTTAAAAAAAGAGGTGTCAGAAAGAAACGAGCCAAAACACCCTGACTTTACTCTGTTTTTCCACTCTGATACTCTTCTTGTGTTCAGATGCCTGTTATCTCACACTGGATCCAAACACAGCACACACTCGACTCATTCTGTCTAATGAGAACAGGAAAACCACACATGTGAAAGATCATCAGCCGTATCCTGATCATCCAGAGAGATTTGATGTTCCTCAGGTTCTGTGTGTGGAGAGTCTAACTGGACGCTGTTACTGGGAGACTGAATGGAGCGGATTTGCTGAAATATCAGTGACATATAAAGGGATTGGCAGAAAAGGACCAAAACATGACTGTTGGTTTGGAAATGATCACAAATCCTGGAGTATTTACTGCAGTCCTGAAAGTTTCACTCTCCGTCACAATAATAACGGCACTGATTTACCTGCTGTCTATCCATCCATTAATAGAGTAGGAGTGTATGTGGATGTGTCTGCTGGTGTTCTGTCCTTCTACAGAATCTCTGACACTCACACACTCACACACTTACACACATTCAACACTACATTCACTGAACCCCTCTACGCTGGATTTAAGGTTTATTTGAATTCTTCTGTGTCTCTGTGCACGACATGTCCACATGCAAAGAAAAGTTGCAGTTTTCTATACGATGTTTGAGTTGCAGTGCTTATCACATATTGTATGTGATTTCCTGTACCAATTCAGACAGCACTAGCATATCATTGTTTACTATAGAGGTAGTGTGGTTTTCCAGTCATGGGTAATACAGAAGGTCATGTGCTGTGCTTATGTGCATAACCTATGACTTGTTTATCTTTTGAATAATTATTCATTGATATAAATTTTCCTTTATTATAAAAACATACTGCACAAAACTGTCTGTAACAAACTTGAAAAAGGAAGGAGAGAATTCTAGAAAGTATCTCACGCTTACCTGACCCTGACCATATTTGGGCAGTCTCTATTTATTGATTTTAGAATTATTTTTTTTCATCAGATACCATTTTTAGTTAAATGAAATTAAAGTATAAAAATAAATTAAAAGGTTATGGTGTGCAACATAGGTGCACAAATGGTAGCTCAGGTACAGCAGGTCAGAAAACTAGGGCTGTAGTTGTAGCACGTTAATTTAATTAGTTGCTTATGGGAAAACACTGAAAACACTATATTTACATAATGCACATGCCCTGACCCAGAACTGTATGACATCTTATTAAATTTTTGTAGAAAGGCTTTTCCTTATTGGTTACTGAAAATATTGATATAAAAATTCATATTTGTTAATTTGAAAAAAAAAAATTCATTTACATAAAAACTAAATATGCTAAATCTTATTTTGTTAACAACATTTTATATACATGTAAATTCTCAAGTCAGAAGCAACATTTTTTTTTTTGCTTGCTTGCTGAAATACAGAATTACTTTGGGACTATTAAAAAAATGAAAATTTTATGTTTATATGCTTACCCCAGGGCATCCAATATGTAGCTGACTTTGTTTCTTCAATAGAACACAAATTATGATTTTTAACTTGAGCCGTTACAGTCTCCATTTCCCCCGTTCCTCCCTCTGTCTCCATGGTGCGAGGTCACCCCTTCCGAAAGGCAATCTGTCACACCCCTGTGGACTGTTGATCAGGGTTTCTCCCTCTGTGTCCTTTTTTGGTTGTTCCTGTTAGTTAATCGCCTTCATTGTGCTCACCTGTCTGCCCCTCGTTATCTGCCCAATATTATTTCCTGTCTCTTGGGTTCTAGTTTGTCTGTGATTTGTGAATGTTACCCTGCACTTGTGTGCCTTTTCTGTTTGAACTCTGCTTTTCGTGGTATTATTTGTCATCCTGCCTGTTCTGTAGCACATCAGCACTGTGACAACATGATTGTTTTGCTGTTTGCGGACTTCATTAAAAAAAATTGTTGTCATTTATTGTTAGTTATTTGTATTGGGATGTCTTTTTAACAATTGTTGATTGCCTCTGTTCTTGAGGTATGTGTATCTACTGAAGCCTAGAGTATGTTCAACCAATAATATCCATTTCCAAGATATTTTACAGACAAAGACCATATCTACATATTAGATTAAGCTATCTATTAAGGTTTCTATAATTCACTGTTTGCCATTGGTAAACACCCTTTTTTTCACCTCTTGGATTTTTTTTTTTATTAAAATTGTTTTTACAATTGTATACTTAAGCACAATTTATTTGTATGTACTTTAGTGTAACTAAATATATTTGTGGCACACTATAAATTGGTATACTTAAAGTCTGTATTGGAATTAGCTGACACAAGAAGCATGAGGACCAAGATCGCAACTAAACTAAACACTGATCACCACAATGGTGACTTCAAATTTATCAAATATCAACATTTAACTTCTGTTAATTCTCAAGAAGAGCTTCTCTAGATGTATGACAGAAATAAAGTCAATCTAATGAGTGAAGCTGGTTAAGCGGAAATGCATATTTCCGGACATGAAAGTTTATTTTTAGTATACTTATACTACCATGAATTAGATATTTTAAATACAATTAAGTTATGTAATTTTCACAAGGGGTAGCACTGCTGAACACAGTTGATCTGGCTCTAATTCAGTCTTTCAGGAGCTTCAGAGCTTCAATCTGCTGCTTGATCACTAGAACATCTTCATCAGCATCTCTTCTTCTGAAATGATGCTCTTTTCTGCTTTATTATTTCTCCACCAGCACAACAGCTTTATATGAAAGGAGCCACACAGCTATCACTCAAATATCTCTAGAAATAACATTCAGTTTCAATCAGAAATCTACATTAATATAGTGCTTTATATACAATCAGAAACTATTCTTGAACATCTCATATGAGGCTCGTACTCTGAAAGCTACAAAGATAATCAACATTTCTCTAACAGAATATTTGTGCATCTAGAATTTAATCTGTTCAAAGATAGAAATACATATTTCTGTTGGTACAGTAGTATGCATGCGTTTGAGAGAGAGAGTACATGTGTGTGTGTGTGTGTGTTAGGCTGGTGATATTGCTAGTGCGTGTGTGTATGTGTGTGTGAGAGTGTTTGTTAGGTTGGTGAGATGGATCTTCTCCGTAACCATCCGAAGCTCAAGAACTTCATGATTCTCACGGTAACATGCATGACTCCTCCCAGGTTATACAGCATGTGATAGAAGGTGTGAACAGACAGCCTGCGCGTCTCATCTGCGTACTTCAGTGCCACGATCGGAGTGTACAGAGGATTCGTCAGGTTACGGAACGGAGGCCGTGACGACTCAATCACCTTCTTAGTGCACTGCAGACACACACATCATATAATAAACACTTGAGCTCTGTGAGGTTGGGTGGATCTTATTCCCTGCAAATGTATTAACTGTTCATAATCTGGAAGGAAATCATTCTGAAAGTGAAAACAGTGATATTGTGAACGGGTATGAGTTGATGTTCTCACCTTAGCGACGTCTTTAGGTGTTTGTCCCAGGCCTTGGAAGAGGTTGACTTGTGTGGGCAGGTAGCAGGACCTGAAGTGATGGAGCGTCTCTGGATCAGCACCAACAAACTCCTTCTTAGAGACTTCTGTCATCAGCTTCAGCTCAAACTCAGTGTTTACAGGCCCGGGCTCGATCAACGATACACTGACACACACACAGAGAGATGGGAAATACGTCAGACTGAAGTGAGAGACATCAGCACAGATCTAGTGTTCATGCTTTTGATCACGAAAAAAAAAAAGAGTCCAAGGCCATCAGAAACCTTAAGTCACATGACTTATCATCGTAAAATCAAATGACAGGAAGAGGAAATGAGGAGTGTGAGTTGAATGGCAAATACTGAGACTCACTAGACATTAAAATTCATCAGCTGGATGGCAAGACCCTCACACAGTCCCTCCGTGGCGAACTTTGACGCAGAGTAAACATCATTAAACGCCACACCTGTGAAGAACAACATGAGTCTGATTTGTTTGGGGTTTCCACTTGTGTGTGATTCAGCAGATGCTCCCGAGAGCTCAGAGCGTGTGTGTGTGTGAGCGTATCACCATGCAGGCCCAGCACGCTGCTGATGACGATGATGTGTCCGGAGCGTCTCCTCTTCATGTCGGGCATCACCTCTTTAATCATGCGCACAACACCATAGAAATTGGTCTCGAACACCTGCTCCATCTCAATTCAATTCAATTCAATTCAATTCAAGTTTATTTGTATAGCGCTTTTTACAAAACAAATCTTTACAAAGCAACTTTACAGAAAATTATGTTTCTACAATATTTAGTAGTAGCTAGTAGTTTGTGCACATTTGACAGGATTTTAGAAAAAAATAATAATAATAATACAAGACGTAGTCAGCTAGACGATGAACTATCAATATTATTAATTAAGTTATTATATGATTCAGTCACACATTTAGCAATAATTGTTAGTTCTGTTTGTTGATAAAGGGTTAGCATCATCTGAGGTCCTCTTAGGGTCAGCATCATCTCTTCTCAGGTGTTCTGGATCCAGACTGGAGGTTGTGTAAATCCTAGTTACCACGGGATGTAAATCCCGTGGCGAAACATAGAAACAAAATACAGACATCATTAGCATAGCTGCTGATCCAACAAAGTAAAATTAGTTTAACCCAAGCTAATGAATAAAAATGCACCTTTGATCAGATGCAACTACACTCACAATTTAAAAGATACATTATTCGAATGCTTGGCGAAAGAGATGTGTTTTTAATCTAGATTTAAACAGAGAGAGTGTGTCTGAACCCGAACATTATCAGGAAGGCTATTCCAGAGTTTGGGAGCCAAATGTGAGAAAGCTCTACCTCCTTTAGTGGACTTTGCTATCCTAGGAACTACCAAAAGTCCAGCGTTTTGTGACCTTAGGGTGCGTGAGGGGTTGTAACATGGTAGAAGGCTAGTTAGGTACGCAGGAGCTAAACCATTTAGGGCCTTATAGGTAAGTAATGATAATTTGTAACTGATACGGAACTTAATAGGTAGCCAGTGCAGAGACTGTAAAATTGGGGTAATATGATCATATTTTCTTGACCTCGTAAGGACTCTAGCTGCTGCATTTTGGACGACCTGTAGCTTGTTTATTGAAGAAGCAGGACAACCACCTAGAAGTGCATTACAATAGTCCAGTCTAGAGGTCATGAATGCATGAACTAGCTTTTCTGCATCAGAAACAGATAACATGTTTCGTAGCTTGGCAATGTTTCTAAGATGGAAGAATGCAGCTTTTGTAACATTGGAAATATGATTTTCAAAAGACAAATTGCTGTCTAATATGACACCCAGATTTCTGACTGTAGAGGAAGTAACAGTACATCCATCTAGTTGCAGATTGTAATCTACAAGATTCTGTGTAGTGTTTTTTGGTCCAATAATTAATATCTCTGTCTTATCCGAATTTAATTGGAGAAAATTATTTGTCATCCAATCTTTTACATTTTTAACACACTCTGTTAGCTTAGATAATTGGGAAGTTTCATCTGGTCTCGTTGAGATATATAGCTGAGTATCATCAGCATAACAGTGGAAGCTAATTCCGTATTTTCTAATAATATTACCAAGGGGCAACATGTATATTGAAAATAGAAGGGGACCTAGGACGGATCCTTGTGGCACTCCATATTTTACTGATGATAAATGAGATGACTCCCCATTTAAGTAAACAAAATGGTAGCGATCGGACAGGTAGGACCTAAACCATCTTAGAGCCTGCCCTTGAATACCTGTATAGTTTTGTAATCGATCTATGAGTATGTCATGATCTATGGTGTCGAAAGCAGCACTAAGATCAAGTAAGACTAGAAATGAGATGCAGCCTTGATCTGACGCAAGGAGCAGGTCATTTGTAATTTTAACAAGTGCAGTTTCTGTGCTATGGTGGGGCCTAAAACCTGACTGAAATTCTTCATACAGATCATTTTTATGCAGGAAGGAGCTCAATTGAGCAGACACAACTTTTTCTAAAATTTTAGACATAAATGGAAGATTTGAAATAGGCCTATAATTTGCCAGTACACTAGGATCTAGTTTTGGTTTCTTAATAAGAGGCTTGATAACTGCCAGCTTGAATGGTTTTGGGACGTGACCTAAAGATAACGACGAGTTAATGATATTGAGAAGCGGTTCTTCGGCTACAGATAACAGCTTTTTCAGTAATTTAGTGGGTACAGGATCTAATAAACATGTTGTTGGTTTAGATACAGTGATAAGTGTATTTAGCTCTTCCTGTCCTATGGTTGTAAAGCACTGCAGTTTATCTTTGGGTGCGATGGATGAAACTGAAGTGTTAGATGCTGTAGAATCTACATTCGCTATTGTATTTCTAATGTTATCTATTTTATCAGTGAAGAAATTCATAAAGTCATTACTATTTAACGTTGGTGGAATATTTGAATCAGGTGGCGTCTGGTAATTTGTTAACTTAGCCACTGTGCTAAATAAAAACCTTGGATTGTTTTGGTTATTTTCAATGAGTTTGTGGATATGCTCTGCCCTAGCAGTTTTTAGAGCCTGTCTATAGCTGGACATACTGTTTTTCCATGCATTTCTAAAAACTTCTAAGTTAGTTTTTCTCCATTTGCGTTCAAGACTACGAGTTACTTTCTTGAGAGAGTGAGTATTACTGTTATACCATGGTACAGTACGTTTTTCTCTAACTTTTTTCAATTTGATCGGGGCAACAGCTTCTAATGTATTAGAGAAAATAGTGCCCATGTTGTCAGTAATTTCGTCTAATTCATGTGTATTTTTGGGTTCAAATAGCAGTTCAGATAGATCAGGCAGGTTATTTGTGAATCTTTCTTTGGTGGCTGGAACAATAGTTCTGCCCAGATGGTATCGCTGCGACATATAGTTAATATCAGTTATACGCAGCATGCACGATACAAGGAAATGGTCTGTAATATCATCACTTTGAGGTACAATATCTATAGTTGTAAGATCGATTCCATGCGATATAATTAAATCTAGTGTATGATTAAAACGTTGAGTGGGCCCGGTGACATTTTGTTGACTCCAAAGGAGTTTATTAGGTCAGTAAACGCAAGTCCTAATGTATCATTTGCATTATCAACGTGAATATTAAAATCTCCCATGATCAGCGCCTTATCAACTGTAACTAAAAGGTCTGAGAGGAAATCTGCAAATTCTTTTAGGAATTCTGTATACGGCCCTGGTGGTCTATGCACAGTAGCCAGAGCAAGAGATACATTAGATTTCTTTTGCATCTCTGACAGAGTAACATTTAGCAGAAGTATTTCAAAAGAGTTAAACCTGTATTCTGTTTTCTGGGTAACATTGAGAATATCACTATATATTGTTGCAACCACGACCAGTCTGACAGGGCTCATGCTTATAACAGTAGTTTGGTGGAGTAGACTCATTTAGACCAAAATAATAATTTGGTTTTAGCCAGGTTTCAGTCAAGCAGAGTAAATCAAAACTATTATCTGTGATCATTTCATTTACAATAACTGCTTTTGGTGTGAGTGATCTAATATTTATGAGCCCAAACTTTAAAAATTGTTTTTGTTCATTTACTTTACATTTTTCTGGTTTAATTACGATAAGATTTTTTTTAGATCCTACATTATATTTATATTTTGACCTCACTATTCGGGGGAACAGACACAGTCTTAATAGTTTTTACAGCGCAAGTACTTTTATCATTTAAGCGGGTGGAACAAGACTCATCATAATGGTTATTTGAGAATTATCTTACTAGTCACATGGAGTGAAGTGTCCTGGAGATGTTGTCAGAGAGCAGCTCCGCTCCGATTCTGCTGGGGTGCAGGCCATCAGTGCGAAACAGTCTAGGACGCTCCCAGAAAAGATTCCAGTTATTAACAAATAGCAGTTTCTGTTCTTTACACCATGACAACAACCATTCATTTAAAGCAAAAAGTCTACTGAACCTTTCGTGTCCTCGTCGATACGTGGGCAGTGGTCTTGACATGACGATCATCGCCGCGGGCGTCGTGCTGCGAACCGTCTCTATCAGGCTCCTGAAGTCCCTCTTCAGCATCTCCGTCTGCCGCAGCGTGGTGTCGTTAACCCCGGCGTGAAGCACGACCGCTCTGGGGCTCTCGTCGTCCTTCAGGATCGTGGGTATCTGCGCAGAAACATCGAGAACACGAGCACCAGGCAAACAATGAGTGTGCACTTTACCTTCGGCTAACGTAGCACTTACGTGTCGGACGATGGAGTCTCCGATGATCACAGCGTCGCGTCCTGTCTCGCGGAGGGGAGCGAAGCGGTTCTGGATGGAGATCTCGAAGGCAGGAGGGGGAGAAGTCGTCGCCCGGGACCCGGCTCGCGTCCTTCGCTGTGGATGCACCCACGGTCCGTGGTGTCCCGGCGTCGCAGTGAAGGACATCTGGGTAGATCGCGTCTTGGGTGCACCGGGCCTGTGCAGAGAAACTGTGCATCTCATCCAGACTGAGAGCCTCAATCGGCCCCACCAGACCCACGCCAGCGTTATTAACTACACACACAGATCACAGTTTGACTGAACCTTCACAGCTCTAACATAGTGAGATGGAGCTTCCATCTTTACCTTCTTCATTACTTGTATAGTTGCTGTGCTGGATTAATTAGTTAAACTCATTTATAGGGAAGCACCGAATGTTTGGCAACCAAAATTATTCAGCTGAAAACAGCAAAAACCATAATAAGCAAGACTTAATAAATTGCACCAAACAATGATGTGATACGATCAAATAGCAACCACTGGAGAGTGAGAGGCATGTATGGCAAGCCGTTTTATCTTAAAATATTCCCAGCGTCAATCATCATAATTGCATATTTACTAGTAACAATTCGATTAGAGATCTCTCTAATTCAGTTCTAACTAATAAAAATGCAATTATAGAGATCTCTAAATAAATTCTTACTAGTAATAAATCTAGTTACAGAGCTCTACAATTGTACTCTAACTATTAAAAAAAAATTTTTAAGCATTTTTGTGTATATGCTATTTACACAGTTTAAATAGAATCTATAGCTATTTTCAACAATGTTAAAATAGTAGGATTTTCTGCTATTTATACTACGTTTTGGAAATGGTGGCAATTATCTGCACCTCAGTATTGTATTATATTATAAATATGTATGCAATAATAAGTTAATGAGTGTAAATTTAATAACAAATTTGTAAAAAAATTAAATGAATTAGAGATGTCTTTAATGCAATTTTGTACAAGTAGCAAATAAATTAGAGAGCTCTCTAATTTAATAAGAGTACTCTGCAACTAAAAATACCTTTAATTCGATTTTTTTTTTACCAGTAACAATTGAATTAGAGAGCACTTTAATGTAATTATTGCTGGTAACAAATTAATTAGAGAGCTCTTTAATTCAATTACAGAGCTCTGCAATTAAACATATCTTTAATTAGATTTTTTACTAGTAATAATTAAATTAGACATCTCTCTAATAGGAATTGTTTTAGGAAGGATTCTATTGTGGAGCTCTCTAACTGGAATTATTAGTAGAAATTCTGTTGTAGAGTTCTTTAATTAAAAATGAATGGAAGTCAGAAGGGACATGTAACTAGTAAAAATGTATTTGTAGAGCTTTCTAATTATAACTGTTTCTAGAAAGAACTGATTTAGAGAGCGCTCTAACTGGCATTGTTATTGGTAAAAATGCAGTTATGATGAGTAACGCTGGGAATATTTAAAGATAAAACAGCTTGCCATAGTCATGCACTCTTTATAATGAAGCTAACATGTCAGCAGTGTGTAAGCATCTGAACTTGTCCAAGAAAGATGCAAAAATCATTACAAGCACTGACAGCAAGAGACTGTTTGAGACTAAGATACTGTTGTTTTGTAATAAATTTTTTCTTTGAAAAGCAAGACAAAAAAAAAAATTGTTCAGTTTCGAATTCGGTCAAGATTTTCATTTCGGTGCATTCCTACTATTTTATGTAGAATTACATTCAAATGTTTGGGGTCATTCAAAAGGATGTGTGTGTGTGTGTGTGTGTGTACTCACTCAGTATGTCTATATGTCGATCTCTGATGCTGTCGACACACTGTTTGACAGATTCATCACTTCAGACGTCCAGCGTGAGCAGAGACAGAGTTTTACCGTACACGTCTCCTGCCGCTTCAACTAACTTATCCTTCCTCTTCAGATCCCGCATGGTACCTATGACTGAACACACACACACAGAGAGAGAGAGAGGAATAAATACTGAACACACACATACACACACACACACACACACAGAGAGAGAGAGAGAGAGAGAGAGAGAGAGAGAAAGAGAGAGGAATAAATAAACGAATAAATGATCTTGGCCAAAAAAGAAAGCAACTCTTGATGTAAGTGTGTGTGTGTGTGTATGTGTTTGTGTGTGTGTGTGTGTGTCTGTGTCTGTGTCTGTGTATATGTGTGTGTGTGTGTGTATGTGTTTTTTAGAGTTCACTCAAGTACACTCGTCAGGGATGGTCAGATTGTTGAGCGTCATCTCTCTCTCTCTGTGTGTTCAGGATCTGTATTTAGGGAAGACTCTGTTTCTGCTGTTGAGTTTGCGCAGATTTCCTCGTCTGACGATGCTGTGTCTGTTCCTGTTTGATTATGAAGACACGTTCCTGCCCTTCATTCACACCAGCTGCCCGGCACCAAGCTCCCAGGACAGTCTGCTGGACACACCACTGGTGCGTCCCTCTCCAGCACATCTGCAGACCACTGACACGTGTCACAGACCTTGCAGATTGTTCACTATGAATGTTTGGAGGAAGAATATTAGCAATTCTCACCTCGCTCTCATCTGTCAATTGTTGGAGATAAAAAAAAGGTGGTTTCTATATTTCTTTAAAATCACAACTGTCT
Organism: Carassius auratus; assembly: GCF_003368295.1. Taxonomy (NCBI): domain Eukaryota; kingdom Metazoa; phylum Chordata; class Actinopteri; order Cypriniformes; family Cyprinidae; genus Carassius; species Carassius auratus. Next base: position 87,902 of record NW_020523957.1, on the reverse strand, counting down.
CTTGTTTTCTGCATCTGCTGCATCAGGATTGGCCGGGCTAGAGTCAGTGGGTGGAGTTTCTGCTGATGTACTTCCTGTTGCCCTATCAGCTGCTGTCTGCGGTGGCCTGGCACTGGATGAGTGTTCATTACTGGACGGCACGCGTCGTCATGTTACACACTGTGCTACTGTCCACGCTGGATGTGCACTACTTCTGGACGCTGTTGAAGAGAGGACAGATGAGGTACACACACAAGACAATCAGTTATAATAGCACAGTTATTGAGAGCTGCTGGACTGCTGTGTGTGATTTCTCTCGGCTGATGGGATGTTGTTGTGATTGCAGGACGCTCCCTCGGCGTGTTTGGCAGGAGGTGTTCAGGGTGATGATGGAGGAGTCTCTGTTTGTGCTGATGTGGTCTCTGATTCCTCTGTTCTTCTGTAACTGTCTGTTCTACTACAATCTGTACATCTGCCCCTTCAACACTGCAGCGCTGGTCAAACGAACACTGCTGCAGACAGACACACAGCAGCGGAGGATCTGACACACGCACACACACACACACACACACACACACACACACACACACACACACACACACACACACACACACACACACACACAGACACACACACACACAGACACACACACACACAGACACACACACACACACACACACACACACACACACACACACACACACAGCAGTGGCACACATTCACACACACTGTCATGCTGGGACTGTAATTTCACAATCACTCTACTGCTGTTGAATGATATTCAGGTTTATAGTATGGTCAGTTTTGGACATCTTATTCCTTTATCTCTTCAGTCACCTATTTGGTGTTTATTTCATGCTGTTCAAGAGAAATTCAGACAAATCTGTGCAATTAAAATAAGTAACGCAGTATTTATTTTTATATTATGATTTACATGTTATAATTTGGGGCAAAATGGAAAAACATTTTAAAAATAAAAAAGAGAAAGTTCTGGTGTTGTTGGGTGATATTAATATTAGATAAGTTTTTTTGTTGCTGACATGCTATTGAAGTGATCACTTGGCAAGTTATTCATTCTGTATAATAAAAAAATGATAAAACAGCAACAACTTTACAAGAAAACAGATTTGAACAGAGCTGTACATATTCATCTAAAGCTTATTGTAGTTACTTGCATTAAAAGATAAATAGCTATTGTCAAAATATACTTGCTCCAATGTAATGCATTAAGCTTTAGTCAGCCTAGAGCTTCATTAATATTAGATTTATATAACATACATATACTACTCAGCTGCAGCTAAAAGTACAGTAAAATATATACAGTATCTTATATACAGTGAAATGTAACGTATAGGATACTATATAACAACACTCATCTACAATACATATTGTGTTGTGCAATATATAGATAGAGCAAAAATAATATTTGAGAACTAAATCAGCATATTAGATCACATGAATAAATTTCACTTTTAAAAAATATTTTACAATAGTGCTACATGTCACTTTCAAAAAGACCTTTTTTTCCTTATGCATAACTAAAATGCATAAATAACAAGCGTGTGTAACTGTCTGTCTGTCTGTATGTGTCTCTCTGTGTGCGTGTGTGTGTGTGTGTGTGGGTGGGTGGGTGTATGTCTGTGTGTCACCTTTATTTGTACCGCTTTAAACAAAAAAGATTGTGTCAAAGCAACTGAACAACATTAATTAGGAAAACAGTGTTTCAATAATGCAAAATGACAGTTGACGGCCGTTCATAGTTGAAATCAATGATGTCATCATCTCAGTTCAGTTTAAATAGTATCTGTGCAATCATTTGCAATCAAGTCAATGATATCACTGTAGATGAAGTGACCCCAACTAAGCAAGTGGTCTTGTCCTGGTGGTCTTCTGAGACAAGGTCTTTACAGGGGATCTGTATCTGGGGCTCTAGTTGTCCTGGTCTCCGCTGTCTTTCAGGGCAGTAGAGGTCCTTTCTAGGTGCTGATCCACCATCTGGTCTGGATACGTACTGGATCCGGGTGACTGCAGTGACCCTCTGATCTGGATGCAGACTGGATCTGGTGGCTACGGTGACCTCGGAATAAGAGAGAAACAGACTAATATTAGCGTAGATGCCATTCTTCTAATGATGTAGAAGGTACATAGGGTGTTATGGGAAGTGTTCCCGGTTCCGGTTTACCTAATGCATGCAGGTTAAAAATCCTTTAACGGATTTGGATATTAAAAGCATATTAGTATGTTATGTGTAAGCCAGGTTAAAGAGATGGGTCTTTAATCTAGATCAGTGATCCTCAAATCTGGCTCGCGAGATCCAGTTTCCTGCAGAGTTTAGCTCCGACTCTAATTAAACACACCTGCCTGTGATTTTCTAATGATCCTGAAGACACTGATTAGCAAACTCATGCGTGTTTGATTAGGGTTAGAGCTAAACTTCGCAGGAAAGTGGATCTCGCGAGCCAGATTTGAGTATCACTGATCTAGATTTAAACTGCAAGAGTGTGTCTGCCTCCCGAACAATGTTAGGTAGGTTATTCCAGAGTTTAGGCGCCAAATAGGAAAAGGATCTGCTGCCCGCAGTTGATTTTGATATTCTAGGTATTATCAAATTGCCTGAGTTTTGAGAACGTAGCGGACGTGGAGGATTATAATGTAACTAGAGCTCATTCAAATACTGAGGTGCTAAACCATTCAGGGCTTTATAAGTAATAAGCAATATTTTAAAATCTATACGATGTTTGATAGGGAGCCAGTGCAGTGTGGACAGGACCAGGCTAATATGGTCATACTTCCTGGTTCTAGTAAGAACTCTTGCTGCTGCATTTTGGACTAGCTGTAGTTTGTTTACTAAGCGTGCAGAACAACCACCCAATAAAGCATTACAGTAATCTAACCTTGAGGACATAAATGCATGGATTAACATTTCTGCATTTGACATTGAGAGCCTAGGCCGTAATTTAGATATATTTTTGAGATGGAAAAATGCAGTTTTACAAATGCTAGAAATGTGGCTTTCTAAGGAAAGATTGTTATCAAATAGCACACCTAGGTTCCTAACTGATGACGAAGAATTGACAGAGCAGCCATCAAGTCTTAGACAGCGTTCTAGGTTATTAGATGCAGAGTTTTTAGGTCCTATTATTAACACCTCTGTTTTTTTTTTTTTTCAGAATTTAGCTGCAAAGAAATATAGAGCTGAGTATCATCAGCATAACAGTGAAAGCTAACACCGTGTTTCCTGATGATATCTCTCAAGGGTAACATGTAAAGCATGAGGAGTAGCGGCCCTAGTACTGAGCCTTGAGGTACTCCATACTGCGCTTGTGATCGATATGATACATCTTCATTCACTGCTACGAATTGATGGCGGTCATATAAGTACAATTTAAACCATGCTAATGCACTTCCATTAATGCCAACAAAAAGTTCTAGTTTATGCAAAAGAATGTTGTGGTCAATAGTGCCGAACGCAGCACTAAGATGCAATAGCACTAATAGAGAAATACAACAACGATCAGATGATCAGATCTGTGTGTATGTATGTATCTCTGTCTGAGTGTATGTCTGTCTGTTATGTGTCTGTGTGTGTCTCTCTCTCTATCTCTGTGTATGTTGGTATATGTGGTTAATAGGGACTCTCCATAGGTGTAATGGTTTTTATTTTGTACAAACTGTATTTTCTATTGCCCTTCCCTAACCCTACACCTAAACCTACCCCTCACAGGAACATTTATGACCAATCACGGAAAGTAGGGACACAAGTCGGTTCTGGGGCATTTTGAGTTATTCACAGATTCAGAAAGTGAAAGTCTCCAAGCTTTCCAACGATGTGTAACACATGGAAATCTGATAATATTTGGAGAAGTTGTGGCCATTTGAGTGTAGGCACTCAAAAAAGCTCAAAGAGGCTATTTTCTGCTTTAAAGATTGTGCAGTTCTCCCCCGTTCTCACTGCTGCGAGTGACAATGGGTCTCATTTACATCTCATTTAAATAAGCCATACCCCCTCTAAACATGGACTAAATATGAGATAACGTGTACGTGTTCTTAGAATGAACACAAAACGACAAACTTTGATGTTTATGGAAACTCATCCCGGGGTCTTCTTTGTGGATGTAACCATCTCCGAAGTTTGCACTGTGCGTCTGTTTGCCTCTAAATGTTACGGATTTTCCCCATTTCTCTTGTCTTTATCCCCATCAAATGTTACTATCGATATAGCCTCTGATATCTTACGGTCCCAACTCGTCAGACGCCAGTCCAATACATTCTTCCTCGTCGTCATCTTCGCTCAGTTGTAGATTAGGGATATTATACAGTCTTATTATGCCGCTTTCATCGTCGCTCAGATCGTCTTCAGAATCAGTGAGCGCTTGTTTATAAGCATCCGGCTTGTCGAAGAAGTATTCTTCTGCATATTAAGTAGCCACGCTTCCCTCGGAGGGCAGGGGCAATAACAAAAGAAACAAAAGCCGGCTTATCCAGTATGGAAATACACAGACAATGAAACGCCCCTACTGCGTGCTAGAATCTCCGACAAACAAGCTGATTTCAACCTCAAAATGTACGCTTTTAAATATACCAATACTGCTATCTCAAACACGGAGAGGCTTCTTTGTGATCTCAACTAACAGATTCTGCAAAAAACTGAAAATCACCAATTTTGAAAAAAAAAAATGCTTCTTTCTCATTTTGCCCGAAAGTTGTGCTGCCGACTTGTGTCACTGGATTCCGTGACGGGTCACATTTGTGCATTTTTGGATTTTCAAAAAAACTAATTCTGAATGATTAATAAGCCTTTTGAACAACAGGGACACATTTTCACACATTTCAAAACATTTTCAGTGTCCATGTGTGTGTGTGTGTGTGTGTGTGTGTGTGTGTGTGTGTGTGTGTGTAGAGTGTGATGGCGTCTCCTTGGGCTCCGCTGTGCTTCATCCTGACCGAGGCTCCGCTGGTGGGTTTGCTCCTGGGTCAGTTAGAGGAAGTGGATCGTCTGCTGGAGGAAGCGGGTGTGTCACTGGTGTTCTACTATAACCCCTGGTGTGCACACTGCCTCGCTGCATGACAGCACATCCAGCAGGTGGTGCTGCGGGTCGCTCATTAGGGGAGACTCAAACCCACTGCCAACATCCTGCTGAGAACTATTAAAACATTACACTAATACAGTCACACATCATTAACATGCAGCCTTTATAGATTTAACATAAACATGGCTTAAGGGTAATTAATTGTTGAGTAATTATAATGAACAAGTTAGTAGGCTAATGATGATGTTTTTCCTGTGTGCAGGTGCGCTCCAGTAGGCTGTGGTGGGTTATTTCCAGTTTAACTCTTCTCCTCAGCCAGCCGATTACATCTTCTTTCTGTTGTCGCTCTGCACACTCAGACGAGGTACTGACCCACCCTCACACTTCCCTAATACTGACCCTCTCAGCTCTCACACGCTGCCTTCTGATTGGTGCAGATCAGCAGGGGGAGGTGCGCTTCGCTGTGGTGGCAAGGGACGTGACTCTCCGGGAGGATGAAAGTGTGTATCTACACCGGCATTTGAACAATTCTCTGGTAAGGTGATAATAACACTCTCAATGTACGCTCATACAGTGAAATATAGGAGGATCTTGTGTCCATCTCACGCTGCTGTCAGTCTGCTGAATCCGTCGGTCGATGCAAGCATCTGTGGGCTGTGTGTCTCTCACTGCTGGGCTCAGGAGCTGTATCTGCAGTGGGTCAGTCTCTCCTCCTGGAGGAGCGTCCAGAGCTCGTACGGTGCATTCGGCCGGTCCCCAGGCCCCCGCCGGACTCCATCACGGGCCTGCAGTGCTGCTCCAACAAGACCCTGCACTTCTCCCTGCTGGACACTCCGCTGCACTGGATGCTGCGTCCACTGACCAGAGCCTGCCCTTCATCACCATCATCAACCTGGGAGACAAAGTCAAAGTCACCTTTATTTATATAGTGCTTTAAACAAAATACATTGCGTCAAAGCAACTGAACAACATTCATTAGGAAAACAGTGTGTCAATAATGCAGAATGATAGTTAAAGGCAGTTCATCATTGAATTCAATCTCTGTTCAGTTAAATAGTGTCTGTGCATTTATTTGCAATCAAGTCAATGATATCGCTGTAGATGAAGTGACCCCAACTAAGCAAGCCAGAGGTGACCTCGGCAAGGAACCGAAACTCCATCGGTGACAGAATGGAGAAAAAACCTTGGGAGAAACCAGGCTCAGTTGGGGGCCAGTTCTCCTCTGACCAGACGAAACCAGTAGTTCAATTCCAGACTGCAGCAAAGTCAGATTGTGCAGAAGAATCATCTATTTCCTGTGGTCTTGTCCTGGTGGTCCTCTGAGACAAGGTCTTTACAGGGGATCTGTATCTGGGCTCTAGTTGTCCTGGTCTCCGCTGTCTTTCAGGGCAGTAGAGGTCCTTTCTAGGTGCTGATCCACCATCTGGTCTGGATACGTACTGGATCCGGGCGACTGCAGTGACCCTCTGATCTGGACACAGACTGGATCTGGTGGCTACGGTGACCTCGGAATAAGAGAGAAACAGACAAATATTAGCGTAGATGCCATTCTTCTAATGATGTAGAAAGTACGGTGTTATGTGAAGTGTTCCGGTTCCGGTTTACCTAATTAATGCAGCCTAAAAATCCTTTAACGGATTTGGATATTAAAAGCATATTAGTATGTTATGTGTAAGCCAGGTTAAAGAGATGGGTCTTTAATCTAGATTTAAACTGCAAGAGTGTGTCTGCCTCCCGAACAATGTTAGGTAGGTTATTCCAGAGTTTAGGCGCCAAATAGGAAAAGGATCTCACGCCCACAGTTGATTTTGATATTCTAGGTATTATCAAATTGTCTGAGTTTTGAGAACGTAGCGGACGTAGAGGAGTATAATGTAAAAGGAGCTCATTCAAATACTGAGGCGCTAAACCATTCAGGGCTTTATAAGTAATAGGGGTGTCAACAATAATCGATTCGGCAATGCATCGCGATGCGGGGCATGAACGATTCAGCATCGATGCGGCAAAGTGCCATAATCGATTATGTCACTGTTTATTTTCTGGCGGACAAAAAAGTTGTGAAGTTTAAATACTTCCGGTTCCGGGAGAATAACAACAACAACAAGCAAGATGGCGGAGGGAGATGACCATGATAGACGGATTATAAAAAACGCTTCCAAAGCTTGGAAAGCGGACATCTGGGCACATTTCGGATTTTATGAAGTGAATGGGAAACTAGACACGTCTTACGCGGTGTGTAAAATCTGCCACACTAAAATTAAGCACGTTGGCAATACAACTAACTTCACGAACCATGTTGATCATTGGTATCCTGATCAACATTGCCACACAACTTCCAGAGAGCAAAGAGGATCACACGATCGGTGGCATGTTTTATAGCGAAGGATCTACAACCCTATTCTGTGGTAGAAAATGTGGGGTTTTGCCACATGCTTGAAACAATTGAGCCCCGGTATAAGCTACCGATTGTATGCAGCTGATGTGATAGGATAGGTAGGATCAGGGGGCAGGCATATATAATTGTCATTGTCATATAGCTGCTAAGCTGCTGTTTTGTTGAGAATAGTTTGCACTTTACTTAACTACTTGAAAATAGTTTCACAGTAATAAGTGGTTACTGTGTGTTGTTGCACTGAATATTTTTATTCCTGGGTGGTTGTTGTTAAAATAGTGTTACTTATTATTTTAATATTTGCACAGGACTTCAGGAAGTGCCCTGTCTTAGAGCTGCTATTTTACTATGTGTAAAAAAAAAAAAAAAGCAGTGATTTTGATTGTTTTCATTTTCAGGCATGAAAATGCCATATCCAATACCCTGCACCATTTAATTTGATTTAATTACATTTTATTTAATTACATTTTATTTTATTTTATTACATTTAATTTAATTTAATAACTTTTATGTCAAAGATACAGGAGACACATAGCAGCCAATAAAATCTGTTGTTTAATATCTGCTTGTATTGCCTCATGACTGATGAAAAATTTGCCTTGTGTGCAGTAGAATTTTGATGCATCGCAATGCATCGTAGAATCGAATTGAATCGAATCGTTACCTGGTGAATCGTAATCGAATCGAATCGTGAGGGCAGTGCCAATGCACACCCCTAATAAGTAATAAGCAATATTTTAAAATCTATACGATGTTTGATAGGGAGCCAGTGCAGTGTGGACAGGACCGGGCTAATATGGTCATACTTCCTGGTTCTAGTAAGAACTCTTGCTGCTGCATTTTGGACTAGCTGTAGTTTGTTTACTAAGCGTGCAGAACAACCACCCAATAAAGCATTACAGTAATCTAACCTTGAGGACATAAATGCATGGATTAACATTTCTGCATTTGACATTGAGAGCATAGGCCGTAATTTAGATATATTTTTGAGATGGAAAAATGCAGTTTTACAAATGCTAGAAACGTGTCTTTCTAAGGAAAGATTGCGATCAAATAGCACACCTAGGTTCCTAACTGATGACGGAGAATTGACAGAGCAACCATCAAGTCTTAGACAGTGTTCTAGGTTATTACATGCAGAGTTTTTAGGTCCTATAATTAACACCTCTGTTTCTTCACAAGACACACTACGTGCTCAACCGTACCGACACACTGGGTACACACACACACACTGAACTAGAGGTCTGCTGCCTGACCCGAGCCCGACGGGTCCAGAAATACTCTCGGGTTTGGGGTCGGTTCGGTTTAATGTTTAATGAACAGCTTTGGGTCGGGCTCTGGTTTGTAGCTAAAGTAAAACTAGATGTAGTGGGCTACGCTGTGTTCATCGAGGCAGACACACACAGAGATTGGAGATCACGCAGCGCACACACAGAAACTTTTGTTAATAAAACAGCTTCAGTAATGACCCACTGCAGTTTTTCAGTGAAATCACTGCTTGAGAGAGACGCAGACAAGGAGTTAATTCACTCTCTCTCTCTCTCTCTTTCTCTCGCTTATTAGTTCAAATCAATTCTTACTGCACTTCATCTCTGTGTCTAACTTAAAGCAGGCAGAAAGCTAACGAGCCATATGACGGAAAAGAATTTAGGTTTTAATGGCATTAAAATCTTTTTTTTTTTTTCATACACACACACACACACTCTCTCACACTCACTCATACACACACACACGTTTGCTGCAGTGATAATTGCTCTCTCTCTCTTTGTGTGTGTGGAGCAGCAGACTTCATCCAGAACTTCAGTGCGTCCTACAGTCCTTTACACAGACATCTGGTGAGACAGAAACCACAGCACCACACAAAGTCCCTCATACAGGAAGTGACCTCAGACAGATTCCTGAACACCATCATGGACTCACAGAGGGTGAGAGCAGCTGCTCTTTATTAAAGCTATTATCTAATGTAAAGAGAGACTGAGTGAAATAAGCAAACAATCAGCCTAATGCAGCTGTAGAAGAAATGTCCATTCCCACAGGAAGCAGATAAGTGTGAAGTTTCCAAAAAAACACACCCATGACAGTCCCCAACCTGTTGCGGTTCATTCTGCAGCACACAGGCCACATACCAGGTGAAGGGGCGGGGCCTCAGTCCCTGCTGGAGGCGGAGCTTCCGCTGCTGCAGCAGCAGGTGTTTTCTCTGCATAAGGCCAGCGAGCCAATCTTTCAGCAGCTTTCGGGCTTGTGGAGGGAGAATACGGGGAGTATTTCTATTTGTTTTGTTGAAATGAAGATTTTTTTTCATGGTCACTAAAGTATGGATTCTGGTTCAGTGTTCAGGGAATCTCAGATGTGAAGGGTTAAATTAAAGATAATGCTGGTGAATGTGATTATTCCTGACTCTAACAATATAACTAGATACTGGAGGGTTTTCATGTGTCAGGTCACAGGTGTGAAAATCTGCATACAATATATTCACATAGATGTACAGTACATAAACACATTTCTCCTGTAAAACAAGAAGGTGATGATTTTAAGAGGGTTCACCGTTGTAACACAGCAATAAATTATAATGTTAGTGAAACATGGGTTTCCGGAAAAAAACAGTTTTCGCCTAGCATGAATTATTTTCCCTTAATTTAAATCTGCAAGTTTTATTATGGTTGGTTCTTTTAATCTTTAATAGCTATTTCACGAATAATAAAAACAGCTCAAGCTGCTGATGTAGTTCATTGAAGAAGAAAACGGTTCAACTATATCAAACCTTTTCAGTCAGTCATTTCCCACTGTGACAGTTCAGATACTTGTTTTATCTTGAACCCCTTCTAATGTGTTTTACTCAGAACTCTGTTGTCATATTTTAAATATCTAACTGCGCGATTAAGATTTCTAGTTACTCCAAAAATGTAATTTATTACTCGTTACTATTTACTTGTTTCAAAAGTAATATAATAACCTCCGGCAACAGTAATTGGTTACACTACTTGTTACATTACTTTCCCTTCACAAAAATTCACAATATCAACAAATTAGAATACTTAAACCAATAAAAAAATATATTTATATATAAAAAACTAAAAACAAATTTAGTCAATTGTTGGCCTTCTGGAAAGTATGTTCATTTACTGTACATGTACTCAATACTTGGTAGGGGCTCCTTTTGCTTTAATTACTGTCTCAGTTCAGCGTGGCATGGAGGTGATCAGTTTGTGGCACTGATGAGGTGGTCTGGAAGCCCAGGTTTCTTTGACAGTGGCCTTCAGCTCATCTGCATTGTTTGGTCTCTTTTTTCTCATTTTCCTCTTGACAATAGCCCATAGATTCTCTCTGGGGTTCAGGTCTGGTGAGTTCGCTGGTCAGTCAAGCACACCAACACCATGGTCATTTAACCAACTTTTGGTGCTTTTGGTGCAGTGTGGGCAGGAGCCAAATCCTGATGGAAAATGAAATGAACATATTCAAAAAGCTGGTCAGCCGAAGGAAGCATGAAGTGCTCCAAGATTTCTTGGTAAACAGGTGCAGTGCCTTTGGTTTTCAAGAAACACAATGGACCAACACCAGCAGGGGTGTATTCCAGAAAGCTGGGTTCACTTACCATCTGATTAACCCTGAACTCTGGGCTGATTAACCCAAAACCTACTTACTCAGGGTATGTCGGTTCCAAAACACCTGTGTCAAGTTGGTTTAATCAACCTACTGCTAATAACTTCGAGTTAGAAGTTTTAATGTTGGCTTATGGTTCAAGACCAGTATAATAATAATAATAATAATAATAATAATAATAAAATAATAAATACTGCTGCATATGCGAGGGAAAGACAATTGACTTGGAAAAAAAATAACTGACGTTTTTATTTATTTATTTATTTTATTACATTTTAATTATGCTTGCCTTTCTTTTGTTAATTTGCAAAGTTGAACAATTGTCTTTTTGAGCATGTGGCATGACTCGACAAGCATTTACTTTTTTCTACATCAGTTTCTTAAGAATACAGTGCAATGTATATTGACTAGAAATATTAAGCGTCTTGTTTTATAAGGTGTAATCCTTTTGGAGCCAAAATAACTCTTTCCCGAGTCAAAATGAAACACAAAAACATTCTTCAAAAAGTTAATATTTTATTTTAACTGTTGTAAGATCAATGTCTTAAGTTTCTTTTACAGTATTCTTCCTATATAGCTGATAGAAAAAAGGCTGAGGCCTGTCTAACTGGCGGGGGTCCACCTCCACCTCCTCTCACCCCATCTGAGGAGTTGGCTCTATCACTTAATAAAGGTCGCCCTGTGGTTGATGGTATTCCAGAGGGCACTTCATCAGACATCGCTACCTCCCACAACAACTCAAGTGACTTGGTACAATGTAGGTATACCATATTAGTACTTATGATTATTTAGTCATGCGTTTGGACAAAATGATCATTAATTCTTGTCATTAGGAAGAAGGCTAAATGCTTCCCAAATGCAGTCATTGTTTCACTTGTGCATTATGCATACATATTCTATTTTATAGCATATGCTGTATACAGTAATGTTTTATTATTATTATTATTATTATTGCATGTTCCTAATGCCTTTATTCAGTGTCTGTCATACTTTAGTAATTTACACATTGAGTATCTTATCTATAGAGGAGAAAAGGCTGGCCATTAAAAAGGCCAAACTTGAAATGGAACTACTGGAGCATCGCCTTAAGGTGAAAATCATATGTGAACATGAACCCTTTTTGTGTGTGTGTGTGTATAAAGCAATAAATGCAAATCTGTCATGTCTCTTTTATTTCAGGATGGGAATAAATAGAACACATTAAATAAAGTGATTTTGACAAATTATATCTCTAAGCATTCTGCCATCTCTGTGGTCTGCTAGATTCAATGGGTGTTCTAGGTCCTCTTCATCGGGACAGGGGGGATGCCTCTCTCCTCTTATTGTGGCAATGTTGTTAAGTACCACACAAGCAACTGTGATGTCACATGCCCTATTTGGAGTGACCCTGAGCCCACGCAGACACTGAAACCTCTCCTTCAGAATGCCTATCGTCCTCTCCACCTTGGCCTGTGTTCTGCTGTGAGACCGGTTGAAGCGTGTCTGTGGTCTGGGCTCAGGATCAGGGTAGGGTGTCATCATATAGGGGAGGCAAGGGTATCCTCTGTCCCCCAGCAAGTAACCATAAGTGTCATGTAATGTTTGAGGTGTTTTGTAAATGTAAATGACTCCCTTAATATTCTGGCACCATGTACAGACCCAGGCCATTTTGCCTCAACATTAGTGATGAGGTGGGTTGCATATTACCCGTGGAGAGCAATACGTTTATTATTCGTAACACCAATATTAAGGAGCCAAAATATAGCTATTACCTGCACATTGATGATATGAACAGACTTCCTATAAACAGTCTCCCTCATTGATAGATGGAGCTTTAATAGGAATGTGGGTGCCACCAGTGCACCCAATCATGTTTGGGAACCCTGAAATTAAGATTAATTACAAGTTTAAGAAGTCTGTGTAGCCTTTACGTGTGTGTGCAGTCAAAATAAACATATTAAATGTAATTTAATTGAAGTAGATGACAGAATTTCTGAGAGCAAACCTGCCACCCTGTGGAATTCTTCTTTAATAAAGAGCACAGGTTTATGGCCAGGGAACTGTACAAAAGTGTGTAGAAACGTTTCAGTGCCATACATACTGTACAAACGGCTCTACACACTGTTGCCTTTCCCACATGCTCTGCATCGGCCACATTGTAGAGAAAACTCCCTGTAGCAAAAAAGCACAGAGCAATACAAAGAATTTGTTCAGCCGCGGTTTGTCACATTTGAGATGTGTGGTTTTAGTAGGTTTGTTAAATAAATTAACGACTCCCTAGAAAAACGATAGTGTTCCTGCAACTATTCATTAGAATAAGAAAAGACATCAATACGTGGTCTTATCACCCTCTCACGGTGAAAAAAACCTGTATAATCTGTGCCTCTACGTCCACAGGATCCTCATCAAAAGGGCATGCCATGCTCGGAAACCTCTCTGAAACAAACTAACCCTGCAACATTGCTCCAAAGCAGGTTATCCTCAGAGAGTCAGTTGCTATGATTACTTATATAACCGAAACGTTACCTCCGTTTTTGGAACCGAAAGCAGAGGTTATCCGCTTACTAAATCCTAAACTTACCCGGGTAAGTCACATAACCTTCTTTCTGGAATACCCCCCAGATGACATTGCTCCCCAAATCATCACAGACTGTGGAAACATAACACTGGACTTCAAGCAACTTGGACTATGAGCTTCTCCACCCTTCCTCCAGACTCTAGGACCTTGGTTTCCAAATGAAATACAAAACTTGTTCTCGTCTGAAAAGAAGACTTTGGACCACTGGGTAACAGTCCATTTCTTCTTCTCCTTAGTCCAGGCAAGACGTCTCTGACATTGTCTGTGGTTCAGGAGTGGCTTAACAAGAGGAATATGACAACTGTAGACAAATTCCTTGACTCATCTGTGTGTGGTGGCTCTTGATGTCTTGACCCCAGCTTCAGTCCATTGCTTGTGAAGTTCTCTAAAATTCTTGAATCCAGTTTGCTCGACAATCCTCATAAGGCTGTGGTTCTCTCGGTTGGTTGTGCATCTTTTTTTCCCACACTTTTTAGTTCCACTAAACTTTCTGTTAACATGCTTGGATAAAGCACTCGTTGAACAGCCAGCTTATTGGAATAATTTTTTGTGATTTACACTCCTTGTGAAGGGTATCAATGATTGGCAGAGACCATTTTGAAGGCTCAGGAAACCTTTGCAGGTGTTTTGAGTTGATTAGCTGATTGACATGTAACCATATTCTAATTAGTTGAGATTGTGAATTGGTGGGATTTTGTTAAATATTTGCCAAATTATCACAATTAAAAGAATCAAAGACTTAGACTACTTCAGTCTTTGTGCATTGAATTTATTTAACTCAAATTAACAATTTGAGTTGAATTACTGAAATAAATTAACTTTTCCTCGACATTCTAATTTATTGAGAAGCACCTGTATATTGTGTACCCCTACTATAAACAATCATTAGTCACTTAAAGTAAACATGTAGCTTAAAGCTAATTGTAGTTATCATTTCTCTGTAACCCATATATGATTATATTTCATAAAGTATATTATCAAAAGAAATCACATAAGTTCATAAGTTTTAATTATGGTAATATACATTATAATATACAATATACACGTCCACATCTGTGTTCAGATCAGCCTTTCTCCTGATAAAATCAGCCACTGTAAAAAATTGTGCCATTAAACAACAGTGATATACTGGCAGGGATGCCAGTAAGGTATCGTTAACTTACAGCTTTCAGCTGTTAATGTACAACTCTAACAGTATTTTACTTTAAATTCTACCATGGAAATTAACTCCACTCCCACTGCTTCAAACAGTTCGGGTTTATAAACTAGCATTCCTACGATGTTAGTACTGTGAACTTATTTCATTTAAGTCCACTGAGAAGGAATATTTCTTAATATAAAACTGCAAACACTTAATGTGTAGTAGTAAAGTAACCAAATACATGACTTTTACTCAAATCACTCCAGCTCATTGTTAGCTATAGCACACATGTATGTGCTGAAGCACTTAACACAGAGATCACCACTGTATCAGCGACTCTACATTTACTGTCTTTATATAAAGCAGCAGAAGATCAGAATTTGTGGCACATCATTGACTGGAGCACAGGCTCTACACTGTTAAAAATCGCTGTAAAAAAACGGCCAAATTTCGACAGTAACATACTGTTTTTCATTAAAACAGTGCATTCTGGGTAATATTGATCGTTTTCGAGAAGGTAGCCTGCTGCTATATATCGTAAATTAACAACGGTCAAAGTCGACACTTAGCGGCTGTGTTTCAAATCACACCCTACACCCTCATTCACTATTCCCTACATGAGTTTACTAATATAGTCCACCTGACAGAGAGAATGAAAACTAATGAGTGAATTCAGACAATGATCAACAGCTGCTGTTAACGAGTAAAATCACCGAAGAAAAAAGAAACAAGACAAACACAAGAACTACAACTGACTTCAGCCACAGCTTTAGACGAAATCAACTGAAGATTTATACAATCAACAAACAGCTTTACCAACTTCACTCATTACTAACCAGACTGACTTTATTTCTATCAGATCAGAAATCAAAAGATCTTATTGAGAATTACAGAGATGTAGATGATAATGTTAGTTTCGTTTAGTGTCACCATTGTGGAGATCAGTGTTTGCTTTAGTTGGGCTCCTGACCCTTGTCTTTTGTACTTTAAATTTTGTTCTCATGAAGAGAATGAGTTCTCATTAGTAATTCTGTTTGTTAATAGCAGGTGTTCATCACTAATGCTCAATCATCAATTAATCACATAATTATCTCATTAAATTCACTAATTCAGTGTTACTCAAACACTCTGTAGTGTGCACACATTATAAGTGTTCATTTAAAACTGAGGATTTTGTTGTGGGGTTTAAAGGATTAAAAATTTAATATGAAGAAAAAACAGCATGAAACATAATTTAACAGTAATAAACTGTAATTAATTTAGAGGAAACAAACTGTAGAAAAACAGTTATTTACTGGCACCCCTGCTGACAGTAAATTACTGTTATTTAATGGCACAATTTTTTACAGTGTACTCTCCAGCACAATGGTGAACCACAAAACTACATTAAACTAACAGATCTCTCTTGTGCAAACACACATTAATACAGTCAAGTTCAGTATTTTCTCTCATTATCAGTGTATGACTTTGCATAACCGTTTTTATTTTTATTTTTTTTATTTGGTTAATCTGACTTATGTTTTACAGTATATTGCCGTTTTTTCTTTGACTTAATGGCAACACACTGTAGAAAAACAGTTATTTACTAGCAGGCATTAATTAACAGCAACAAACTGTAGAAAAACATTTATTTTAACTGTTATATATCTGTTTTTCTACAGTTTGTTTCCTGTAAATTAATTACAATTTATTACTGTTAAATTGTTTCATGCTGTTTTTTCTTTATCTTAAATCTTTAACCCTTTAAACCCCACAACAAAATCCTCAGTTTTAAATGAACACTTATAATCTGTACACACTACAGAGTGTTTGAGTAACACTGAATCAGTGAAGTTAATGAGATAATTATGTGATTAATTGATGATTGAGCATTAGTGATGAACACCTGCTATTAACAAACAGAATCACTGAAGGAAAGAGAAACACAAGAACTACAACTTCAGACACAGCCTTAGATGAAATCAACTGAAATAAAAGAATTCATCAAATCTCTCAAGATCTGATTTCAATTTTCCTGTTAGAACAAGAATTGTTTCTCAGCTTTTATTGCCAATTTTGGATTATGCCGATATCGTATATCAAAATACTACAGCCTCCTGCCAACTTCAATACACTCTTTGACTTCCTTTCCAATGTTTAAAAATTCCTTAGCTCAACGTTTTCAGAATACATGCAATTTTTTGACATCTCTGTGCTGGTTTTAGTGCACAGGTAAGGACAGATGCTGGAGCAATATCAGTGGTCACTACTTCACTATTGCTCTACAGTGGTTACCACTGATAGAGTTGATACCATTAAACAGGATTAAATTAAACCTTTTTTTTTTATTATGGTGCATTAATCCCCTACATTTATGTGTGCACACATGTTTACTGGTGTTTACATGTGTGTTTTGGTACATGTATATTACAAGTAGGGGTGTAACGGTACGTGTATTCGTACCGGACCGTTTCGGTACAGGGCTTTACATTTTCGTGTTTCCAAACGAACATATTATGTGGCGGAAGTCTCCGTGTTCAGCGCAAATGCTGCCCTACAGCTGATTCTCCGGTGACACACTGGCTGCATGGCATGAGCCTGCGTTTCTGCTGCGTGTCAGTTGCTTCACGTTTTCTGTGTCTTTACACACCAGAATTGTGCCTGACGCGGCACTGGCGCGCTGCTGCTGCTGTAGGTGACATAGAGCGTCTTCACGACAACAATATCTATACTTCATGTTGAGCATAAATATAAAGCCTACTGATAAAGGACACCGTCAACAGTATTGAAGGCAAAATAGACTATGTTTGACAGGTGCAATATGCCAGTGTGTCTCCGGCCTAAGGTTTTCAAAAGGCATCACGTGAGTGTGAACATCACTACAACTAGGAAAAAAAACTATCATAATTCAAACGCAGCTCCCATCGGCATTTAAACAGAGCTTTGGTCTTAATTCCAATCGGTCCAACGCAATAACGAAATCTGAGCAGGTCTAAAAACTGAAACTGTTGACGCTGCACTTTACACTTTGGAAAAGTTATATATTTTTTAAATATGAGCAGGCCTACAAACTGGATTGACATGCTGCACTGTAATTATAATTATTTATTTCTATTTTTTCATTATATTTTATTATATGATATTGGTTTGAGACTGAGAGTATTTTATTTAGTGGAGAACTTTGCAGCAGTATTTTATTTCTTATTCTTTTTTATCTTATTATAAATTATATTTTATAATTTATTTTATTAAAAAGTATTTTTAAAAAGTGTAAACAAATTGTTAAAAAAGTTTATAGTAATAACCTGCAGTTTAACGTTTGCATTTCTTTCCCTTACTGTACCGAAAATGAACCGAACCGTGATTTTAAAACCGAGGACCATACCGAACCGTGATTTTTGCATACCGTTACACCCCTAATTACAAGTGTTTATTCTGTTGAAGGATGAGTAAGCAACCTTTGGAGAGTCTTGTATGAGTGAATGTCTTGTTTGTATGACTTATGTATTATATATTCATGCATTTACCACTATCTTAAAGTAAGTTTTTTTTTTCTTTTTCGTTTGACTGCCGCTGTAAGGTCAATGTCAATTTGTGTACCTTAAACTTGAGGATCTCCTCGAAAACTAGATGGTTCATCTCAAGGGGTTATTCCTCTTTAATAAATAAATGTCAGATGATTAAACAACTCCTAAAACAGCTTCACCAGATTCACATTACTAACCAGACCGACTTTATTTCTGTCAGATATCTATAGAAAATCTTACTGAGAGTTAAAGAGGTTTAGGTGTTTTTTCACTACCATGATGGAGATCAGTGTTTACTTTAGTTGTGCTCTTGAACCGTGACATTTCTACACTTAGACCCCCCCCCCCCCACTGTGACAAAGTGACTTTGGAACTTGTTATAGCATATATAACAAGCAATATAGACTAATAAGAAAAACAGAAAGAGAAGGAGCACTTGGATTTTTCATAACTAAGTGATTTTGTGCCTCTCTGTGAGAGATCTCAGGCTTCAGGAGCGGATGTAGACTCATAATCTATTCTGCTTCCATTTTATTATTGACCATTCTCCAAATCTTTTATATCACAACTTTTATACCAAAGTCCTTTTTACTTCCTTTAGGAATATGTAAAAAACCTTGAACTAAAATGAATCTATACCGTTTTAATTCTTGAGTCTGTTGTAAGGAATTAGCTTTTTTATATTTATATTTTGTTGATTTGTGTAAATCTTTTGACCACTTGATATTATGTCCATTTGCCCCCTGTCATTTCGTAATTGTTGTAATATGTTAATTTGGAATTATAAAATACATTATTTTCTTGTTTTTTTGGTAGTTGACATACCAATGTAAATGTGCATTATCACCACCTACTGGTCTGGAGTATGGGCAGAAGAAATGTAAGTAAATGTTTATATTAAAGACTTTCACTTATCTCAGTATTTTTCCTGTGCGCTTTCCCAGTAGTTGTTTCCCCCAGCAAATTCTCTAATTCTCTACTTATCTTTATTGGTGCTAACTGGTTTCTGGACATTTCATTGTATTCGCTGTAATTTTTTTTTTTCTCATTATCTTGACTGTTAAAAGCTCTTCTAAGGACAGGTGTTGCGAATTAGCCTATGGCTATAAACACTGTGATACATGCATCAGATTGTTCTTTATGTATAATCTATGTTTAATTTTGTATCTGTCCCTATTCAAATAAACAACAAATAAATAAATAAAATGTCATGGTTTGTTCTCCAGTTTTTCATTTCTATCTCCTCATATATTTTACTCCTCAGATCTTTCATATCTTTTTTAGGTGCAAAGTCCAGTGGAGTGTTTTCCAGTCAGTGCACATGTAGAAACTCTTCAGACTCAAACCACTTCAGGGTTTCATGAACCGGACCAGGTGATCCCTGACCTGTAACCTGCTGGAAGTACAGGTATAGCGACTCTCCTTCAGGAAGCACTTCAGATCGAAAGTAAAATTCCTTGTATAAGACGACTCCATTTCAGAGACAGTGTCACTCTTGAAGGTGAGTTATTTGCTTCTGATATCATGATTATTATCATATAATTGATATTGAAAATATGTAACTTCAGATATTTTCAAAACATACTTTTCTCCCCTGTTTAATTTCTCATTTTGGTAACACTTTATAATACATTTTCATTAACAAACATTATATAATGGTTAACTTATTTCATACACACACATACACGAGTGTGTGTTCCCCTGGTAATTGATCCCACAACCTTTTGCACTGTTAATGCAATGCTCTACCACTGAGCCAGAGGAACACTGACGTTACCAAATGATTATCAGATCGTTAGTTAAATGTAAATTGAAATGCTTAGAAATGCCATTAAACCTTCATTTCATAAGATCATGCATTTATAAATCTTCAAATTATTTTGATGGATATTTTACAATGATTAAAAGCTTCATTAATAAAATTGACAAACATTATATAATGTTATAACTGATCATTAGTTGATGTTTAAATCATTAAACTTTCAATGCGTTTTGAAAATCTACAAATGATTTTAATAGAAATCATACAATGATTACAAGCATATTTGTTAATGTACTGTTGAATGCTTGAACTTCAGTTCACTTATTAGCTAAAGCTCTTTTACATTTACAAATGTTGTGAAAATATAGCTTAATTAGTAATTTTAAGCAGTTTACAAACTGTTTATGTTAATATTTTCATTAATTCACAATCACAGTCTGTAAAGATCATATATTTGGTCTTTGTTGTGTTGACTTCTACTATGTTGACATCTTAAATAATTTATTAAACATTTGTTAATGTTTTTTTGCAGTTCACAGTCTAAAAGTGGAAACTATTAATCAATTGTAAACCTGAATTCACCCTATTTTCTATTTTATAATTTATCAATCATTTGTTCATGTTTTTGCAGTACCCAAAGTCAAATCAATACTGTCCTTTTTTTTAGGTGTGGATGTTACTCTGGTTAAAATTAACATGTCTCTGATGTCAAGTAATATCTGAACATCTTAAAGTGGAAGTGAAGCATTGAGTCAAGTTTGCATTATTTAGTGATTCCACACAAAAAAAAGAAAGAAAAAAAAGAAAACACAATAAATAAACATGATTAATGTAACCATTTTAAAGAAAGAAAATTGTTTTAGCTTTTGGAGCAAGGTAAAACGGAGTGTGATAAAACAGGGTTTGTTCGCTCCACTGGCCAGTGAAGTAATGTAAGCATTTCATTATTTTTTGAACACACACTTATTTTGAAATGGAGGAAGACAAGCTTTAAAAAATGCTGCTTATGCGTTTTAGCAGTTCAGTGAGGGGCTCAAGCAGTGATACCATTACATAGTCTATGAAATATTTCTCTACTCATCCTGAAGTTCTCAAGCACTGTTTGTTATTTTCAGGTTTGGATACTTTCCTCATGATTCCTCATGACAGACAGTAATTATCAGTAAGAATCTCCCTTTTCTGTCCAAGATACTAGAAAAGGTGGTATCCTCACAATTATATTCTTTCTTAGAGAAAAATGGTATATGTGAGGATTTCCAGTAAGGATTTAGACCGTATCATAGTACTGAGATTGCTCTCCTTAGAGTTACAAATGATCTGCTCTTATCATCTGATCGTGGGTGTATCTCTCTTTTAGTTTTATTGGATCTTAGTGCTGCGTTTGACACAATTGACCACAGCATTCTTTTGCATAGACTTGAACACTTTGTTGGCATCAGTGGAAGTGCATTAGCATGGTTTAAATCGTACTTATATGACCGCCATCAGTTCGTAGCAGTGAATGAAGATGTATCATATCGATCACAAGTGCAGTATGGAGTACCTCAAGGCTCAGTACTAGGGCCGCTACTCTTCACGCTTTATATGTTACCCTTGGGAGATATCATCAGGAAACATGGTGTTAGCTTTCACTGTTATGCTGATGATACTCAGCTCTATATTTCTTCGCGCCCTGGTGAAACACACCAATTTGAAAAACTAATGGAATGCATAGTCGATATAAAAAACTGGATGACGAGTAATTTCTTACTGCTAAATTCTGAAAAACAGAGGTGTTAATTATAGGACCTAAAAACTCTGCTTGTAATAACCTAGAACACTGTCTAAGACTTGATGGTTGCTCTGTCAATTCTTCGTCATCACGTAGGAACCTAGGTGTGCTATTTGATCGCAATCTTTCCTTAGAAAGCCAGCCAGAAACCTAGGGTCACTGCAGTCAGCCGGATCCAGTACGTATCCAGACCAGATGGTGGATCAGCACCTAGAAAGGACCTCTACATCCCTGAAAGACAGCGGAGACCAGGACAACTAGAGCCCAGATACAGATCCCCTGTAAAGACCTTGTCTCAGAGGAGCACCAGGACAAGACCACAGGAAACAGATGATTCTTCTGCACAATCTGACTTTGCTGCAGCCTGGAATTGAACTACTGGTTTCGTCTGGTCAGAGGAGAACTGACCCCCCCCCACCCAACTGAGCCTGGTTTCTCCCAAGGTTTTTTTCTCCATTCTGTCACCGATGGAGTTTCGGTTCCTTGCCGCTGTCACCTATGGCTTGCTTAGTTGGGGTCACTTCATCTACAGCGATATCATTGACTTGATTGCAAATAAATGCACAGACACTATTTAACTGAACAGAGATGACATCACTGAATTCAATGATGAACTGCCTTTAACTATCATTCTGCATTATTGACACACTGTTTTTCTAATGAATGTTGTTCAGTTGCTTTGACGCAATGTATTTTGTTTAAAGCGCTATATAAATTAAGGTGACTTGACTTGACAGTCAACACAGTGCTGAAACATCCATCACTAAAGTCTCACTCATGATGAACCTACACAAGTTTGTTTCTTCATAATGTTAATGTTGATGAGCACAAGCTACTGCAGGCTGAAATCATTAAACTCTTTGCCAGATTCACTAGCAAAGTAATAGGCACATGTCTGCCTGACCCATATTGCCTAAATCAGCTGAACCTTTAGGACTGATTTAAGCATAGAAGTAATTATCTATTATTATTTTACAACACTACTTTCTTTAGCACTATTATTTAGCTTGTTTTGTAGAAATAATGGATGTATTATGTTATCATTTGTTTTGTTTTTGTATACAGGCCTCATATCAGTATCTATGGATAACAGAGAAAACAGTGAGAGACACAACAGTGTGTCTATAAAGAGTGGAAGATTAACTCCTCGTCCTCCTGTACTCAGTGATGAACCAGTGACCTTTGAGCCCAGGTGAGACAAAATCCACTATTATGAGAGACATTGATCTGATTTAACCTGCTTCTGTTTTGAAAATGTTCAAACAGCAGCAGAATACAGTTGTCCGTCCTGTATCCGAGTCCTTAATATGATTACGCTCACACACAGTGCGGTTATTTACAGGAGTGACAGCCACAATCTGTAACTGAATTCACACCAGTAATTTTCAGGTTTCACAACTGCATTCACAGAAAAAACAGTGCAAGAGAGAACTGCTCTGCAGCACAAACGTGTATATTGTCAGTTGCAGGTAAATTATGTGTGGTTTCGTTGACGTACAGAGATAAGAGCTGTGTGCCATCTGAAAGTTAGTCATGTGTCACTGCTGTTGGTTATTGAAGATTTGATCAATGGACTCACAGCTCGAATGGACTCTTGGCTTGTCATAAATGATAAGACTTTTCGGTTTTATGGACATTGTCATCTTTTATATTACTTTGGTCACTGTCGTTATGGTTACTGATAACAAAGGCCATCTTGAATTGTTAATTGGAGGTTCAGTCAGACCACATAATTTGAGGCTACGTCTATATTAATCCGGATACATTTGAAAATGACGTTTTGATTTTAAAACGCTCCCCGTCCACACTAGCGTTTTCCATAAGCGTCTCATGCAAAAATCAGAAAATGTTTAATTCGGTTTCTGCACATCCATAAATCCTCAAAAAAGCTCACTGCAGATGTTACACATGGAATAAACAATAAGTTTTCATGCAGTTTTTCTGACAGGAAATGTCATTTATTTTATTCACGAAAAGAACTCTCCATTTACTGACATGTCCAGGTAGCACACAATCACGATTGTACGTCTGATCTAGAACACAACTGTCCTCATGTTTTGCCGCAAATAAAGATTGCAAGTAAATTTGCTTTCATCTTTGCAGGACTGTGATATGAAGAGTGTACAAAATAAAATATATCTATAGTAATAGCGTGAAAGTACGTAGCACATAACATGCACAATACCAGTATAAACACGGATATCTATTTGTATATGTATCACATGACTAAACTTGCATCATCTTATTCAAAAGCCTCCATTTTCACAGTCCACACTACAACGCGAAGACTGTGTATTTCAAATTTATCCAAAAGCTACGTTTTCGTTGACCTAAAATGCCGTCTCAGTGTGGACAGAAGGCCAAAACAGAGAGCAAAATATACGTTTTCAAACGTAGTGTGGACATGGCCTGAATCAGTCAATTGCTTTGACTGGAGCACATCTGCAATCCACTTAATCCAATGCGTGAAGAAATCATTCAGTGGAATTTAACAGGCTGAGGTTAAGGCTTAGAAATATTGCTGAAAAAAAAACAATAACCACATAGACTAATCTATTTATTTGAATATTATGTGAACTTTCTGGTGACATACTGATTTTATAACATAACTAGGGATGGGTATCGAAAACCGGTTCCATTTTAGAATCGGTTCCAAATTTCCAAGAACCGGGTATTCGACAAGACGCGTGCATTTAAATTCTGCTTAACGATTCCTGCGTTCGCATTTCAATTTAATTAAAAATGATTAAGTGCAGGAACAGAAATAATTTGCACATTGTTTGTGTGCAGCGCACATGAAGCGCAAGCGCGTGCACAGAGAGCAGCGGTCGGTTTCGCACTGCTGGTTCCTGGGTTTTTTGTGCGTTCTCGGACCGTTCCTTGTATTTCCACTGTAGAAAAGGTTGTTCTGTGCCGAAACTGACTTCTACATGAAAACTACATCAGTATATCATCATAAACACAGCCGTTTTTGTCTTACGTGAACATAAACAGATGAGAAAGAAAACACACATGTACAGTGTTTTTGCTTAAAGAGACAACAGCCTAATAAACGCACTGCCTGTTATTAATGTTAATCAAAGAACAAAAGAAAATCATTCACTGACCTTGACTGAATACATTTAATAACTTTAATTGATTAATCTTTATTTTATTTATAAAAAGAAAACTATGCAGTGTTTTTAAACTTTTAATTACAGTTTCTGTACCTGAAATTTTGTTTAGTTGTATTTATGATATTGCTAATTGATTTGTATGTTCCTATCTTATTACTGACTGTTTACTTGTCTTTAACACTTTAATATTTGAAATGTATATTAACCCTTATGCATTGTAGGGGACGTTTTCGTCCACTAGGGGGTAAAGTTGAGTCTTATTTTGGCCACAACTTTCTCTGTGTTTGAGCTAATGGAATGATTTTTGGTGACAAATCAAACAAATCAAATCAAAAACTCAATGGTACAATGTGGGCAAATTCACTACCCTTTCGGTATGTTTGTGGATGAAAACATCCACTAAACTGCTGTAAAAATCTATCAGATTTTTTGTTTGCATAAATCTATTAATCAACCTCAGTCCTGATCAAAACTACCAAATGTTTAAAAAATTCCAAGATTTTAACTCTTTAATTACCAAGTTCATAAATGATGTCACTGAATTGGGGAAAAGAACACACAAAATTACTTATTTTCAATATAAAAAGTGATTGTGGACTGGATATTTTTTTGACCTTTTATCACAGTCTTGGGCATGTCAAAGATTAGTAACAAGATTGGCTTTGATGCATTGTTAGTTTTTGTGCAGCATTAGATTTTAATTTTTTCTCCCTAATTTGTTGTTGGTGGCTGTTTTTGCCCCATTGACTTCCATTATAACCACATTTTTTGATTGCAAAGTCATGACACCATATAATCATGCATTCTTGATTGTTTGTGGTTTTCCCTTTTGGGAAGAGGTAAACATTTTTATTTTTACAGTTGATCACTAGGTGGGACCATTAACACTTTAGATAGGCCTGTGCAAAAAAAAAGACTTAGTCTCTGGCTTGTATATGGAGTTATATGGAGTATAACAGCAAAGTATAGTGTTTGTGTGTGTGTGACATTCTTGATTGTTGGTGGTTTTCCCTGTTGGGAAGAGGTAACATTTGTTATTTTTTACAGTTGATCACTAGGTGGGACCATTAACCCTTTAGATAGGCCTGTGCAAAAAAAAGGCTTAGTTTCTGGCATGTATATGGAGTTATATGGAGTATAATAGCAAATTATAGTGTGTGTGTGTGTGTGTGTGTGTGTGTGTGTGTGTGTGTGTGTGTGTGTGTGTGTGTGTTTGTGTGTGTGAGAGAGAGAGAGACAGAGAGAGAAAGAGAGGGTGTGAGAGAGACCTTCGTGCACTTACCTTGATGTACAGTATCTGAAAAAATCCAAATATGCACCTCATGCTCTCAGAACTACATGGAGTAAACAATAAAAAAAGAAGTGTGTTTATGCACCTGCTGCCTTTTGATGGTGAAAAGTACAAATGGCCTATATGTGAAATGCTCGTCTTTTCTTGATGGGAAAGCCAGTTTAAAACCCCCAAAACCTGTAAAGAAAATCTACTTTGCATCAAATTTATGAACATAATGTATTATGAACCAAAATGCAATACCAACTTCAAATAAGCTGCAGCTCACTGGAGGGGTCAAGCTACATAATCATTTCTAAAACTTTTGGTACAAGTCAAGCCCTTTCTCGTGTTGCTTGCTGCTTTTCTCACCATTAAATTACCAGCACGATGGCATGCAAGTGTTTAAGTCCACGTACTTTGCTTCTGTTTAGTCTATTCGCTTGTTAAGTCTGACGTCACGTAGCAGCGCTTCAGTGTCCAAACGCTCTATCAGTTACCACGAGAAAACAACAAAATGTGCAAATATAAACTCACAATGTGATAGAATACTAGCGAAAAAGTTATAATATTAACCTTTAACTCCATACCGAAGTCCCAGATAGCCAGAAAATGAAAATATAAATATTAAAAAAATATATAAAAATTATTTGTGTTTGGGACGCTGTGAGCACAGGACTGTAGTGTATATCGTAAGTTTGAAAGTGTTTAACTTAAACTATCAATATGAATAAACAGTGCTCATAAACGGCTGCTGAGGTCATATTCTCAAGTGTAGCGAGTTGGCCTGGACCCGGAAACAGTGCTTCTTACGTCATCACTTAACAACCGAATACTTTCACCACCATTAAAAGGCAGCAGGTGCATAAATACACATTTGTTGACTCCATGTAGTTCTGAGAGCTGAGGTGTACATTGTGATTTTCTGAAATACATCAAGGTAAGTGTGCAAAGGTCTCTCTCACACACACTCTCTCTCTCTTAGAAACTAAGCTTTTTTTTGCAAAGGCCTATCTAAATGGTTAATGGTCCCACCTTGTGATCAACTGTAAAAAATAACAAATGTTACCTCTTCCCAACAGGGAAAACCACCAACAATCGAGAATCTCACACACATACAAACACTATAATTTGGTGTTATACTCCATATAACTCCATATACAAGCCAGAAACTAAGCCTTTTTTTGCACAGGCCTATCTAAAGGGTTAATGGTCCCACCTAGTGATCAACTGTAAAAATAACAAATTTTACCTCTTCCCAAAACGGAAAACCACAAACAATCAAGAATGCATGATTATATGGTGTCATGGCTTTGCAAGCAAGCAAGCAAGCAAGCAACTTTATTTATATAGCACATTTTTAAACAACAGACGCTGCCCCAAAGTGCTTTACAAAATTAATAAAATTAAAATCATACAATAAAATAAACATACTTATTCAAAAGCTAAAGAAAACAAATACGTTTTTAAATAGGACTTAAAAGTTGTTACCGATGGAGCTGACCTCACATGGAATGGGAGACTATTCCAGAGTTTGGGACCTACTACAGAAAAAGCTCGATCTCCTTTTGATTTTAGACTACAACGAGGGACCTTTAAAAGCCGTTGATCGGTAGACCTAAGGACTCTAGAAGGAGAGTAAGGAACAATAAGATCACTGATGTACTGGGGTGCAAGGCCTGACAGCGCCTTGTAGACAAACAAGAGAATTTTAAAATCAATCCTGAATTTGACCGGAAGCCAATGTAAGGATTGTAGTACAGGAGTAATATGGTCTCTCTTTCTCACCCCCATTAACAGCCTTGCTGCTGCATTCTGCACTAACTGCAAGCGGGCAAGCAAAGTCTGGGGAAGACCAATATATAGAGAATTACAATAGTCAAGCTTAGATGTGATAAAGGAGTGAACCACAATTTCCAAATCCTTACTGGATAAAAAATGCTTTACTTTAGCAATTGATCTCAGGTTAAAAAAGCTACCTTTAACAACGGCACCAATCTGTTTCTTAAAGTTAAGTGATGAGTCCATAATAACCCCTAAACTCTTTACATGATTCGCAGTCTTTAGGGATAAGGATCCTAAATGATCAGGAAAGGCAGGTGAGACGGGAGAGCCTACAATCAAAACCTCAGTTTTACTCTCATTTAATTGGAGAAAGTTGCTAGATAGCCAGAGTTTAATGTCACTGTAACATTCCTGTGCTTTGTTCAGTGAACAGGTTTTATCTAAGCTCACAGGAAGGTAAAACTGGAGATCGTCTGCATAACAGTGATATGAAATACTATACTTCCGAAAAATAGCGCTTAGAGGAAGCATGTAAAGAGAAAACAGCAACGGTCCCAAAATCGACCCCTGAGGGACACCACAAACTAAAGGGGCCAATGTGGAAGAGAAGTCTCCCAAATTCACAGCAACTGTCCTGTCTCTTAAATATGATGCAAACCACTGTAGAGCTATACCCTGGACACCAACCCAACACTCCAGCCGATTGAGAAGAATTTCATGGTCTATCGTATCGAAGGCAGCACTCAGATCCAATAAAACCAGAACAACATGTGATCCGGAGTCCAACGATAATAAAATATAATTAGTGACCTTGAGCAGTGCAGATTCTGTGCTATGACAGGTCCTAAAGCCCGACTGGAATGTATCTAAAATATCATAAGTATTCAGATATGAATATAGCTGCGAATAGACCACTTTCTCTAAAATCTTGGAAATAAAAGGCAATTTAGAAATTGGCCTAAAGTTGTTATGGACTGTATGATCCAAATTAGGTTTTTTTAACAAGGGATGAAGAATTGCATGTTTGAAACTTTTAGGTACTACTCCACTCATCAAAGAGCTGTTAATTATAGCTGTTAGGCTAGAACTCACAGTAGAGAAAACATCTTTAAAAAGATGAGTAGGTAGAACATCCAGTCTGCAACTACCTCCGTTCATTTTACAGACAATATCTGCTAACTGCGCTGAGGAAACCGGTTCAAAGTTTGAAAAAATATTAGACAGCGCAGGATTAATTGATGAACAGGATTGTAAAGGTACAATTTCACTTCTGATCTTCTCAATTTTTTGAGTAAAAAACAATAAAAATTCTTCACAAGTTTCTTGTGTGGCATCTCTCATGACATTCCTTGGGGGGTTTAAAATGGAATCAATTGTGTTAAACAGTACTTTTGGCCGGTTTGCATTATCTGAAATTACCTTAGAGAAAAATTTCATTTTTTCCTCCTTTACTACTTTCTGATAGTTAGCCAAAGAATTTTTTAACATTTCAGATGAAATTTGAAGTTTATCTCTCTTCCACTTGCGTTCAGCTTTTCTACATTCTTTTCTAAAAGTGCGTGTTACATTATTTAGCCAAGGTTGAGAGATTCCCTTGTGTTTCTTTAGTTTAAGAGGGGCAACACAATCTAAAGCAAAAGTGCAAGACTTAGTAAAAACCTCAACCTGCACCTCAATGTCCTCTCCATCGATTTTGTCTGTAACATGAGATAAATAAAATTCTGAAAAAAGGTTTGCAGTTGTATAATTGATGGACCTAGCATAATGTAAAGGCTGAGAAGAGATTGGATAGATATAAGAACAAACAGCATCGAATACCACTGAATAATGGTCAGAAATACCTACATCTGAAACCTCCAGATTTGATACTGAAATACCAAATGATAACACAAGATCTAATGTGTGACCTTTCATATGAGTAGAACCAAAAACATGTTGTGTTAAATTAAAAGTCTCAATAAGAGAAAGAAATTCATTAACCAATGGCATTGATGGGCAGCATAAATGGACATTAAAATCCCCAAGGACCAAAAGTTTATCACAGCGAGACATCAAACCAGAGAGAAAATCAGAAAATTGCTGGATGAAATCCTTATTCCATTTGGGCGGTCTATATACCAAAGCACAGAAAAAAGAATCCAGAGTATCAATCTTTAGTAGCTGTACCTCGAAACTCGAATAGATTTGTGTGGATAGTAGTCTGCATTTAAAAGTGTTACGGAAAACAGTGGCAACCCCACCTCCTCGTCCTGCGGTCCGAGGAGAGTTCAAAGAGTCACAGCCTGGTGGTGTCAACTCACCCAAAGCCATCTGATCACCAGGATTCAACCAAGTCTCAGTAATAAAGAAAAAGTCAAGCGAACATGACATCATAAAATCATTCAAAATAAAGGCCTTGTTAGATATAGATCGTGCATTTAAGAGACCCATTTTTATGGAGGTGATTTCAGTCTTTTCCAACGGGACACTGGCAGTGTATTTTAACACGCTAAGATTGTTTACATTGTTTATCATTTAGATCATTCAGTTGATGACGACGAGAAGACCAGATGACTGGAACATGACTGTCAGAAGAAGCCATCTGAAAACTGCTATAACAGCGACGTGATCCACGATGCACATACCGTGGTCGACGCGTAATTCCCAGGGCAGCACATTGATTATAAACTCCGACTGGCAGGCGGTACGAGGATTTTAAACGTAGCAAGTCGGATGATGAATAGTATAAAGCCATATCGAAGATAAAACAATGGTCTGAGTATGCAGGCAGACAGAGAAAATCTGATTGAAATTGACGATGATCAGCAGGGAGAGTCAAACACATCAAGAAAAACAAAAGGGATAACATTTATATTTTCCGCTCGCAATCCAGAGTTAATAGTGGACATTCAATCCTACCATGGACGAACAAAACACAGGAATCAGGTGGTATCACCCTGGTGTGCGTCCTTTCGTGAAGATCTTGACAAGAACGGCAGAGAAGTCAGTTGCATAGTTTCCAAACCATGAACAGACGACAAGAACCAGTTGAGATAAGCCTGTTTCGCGTCTTTCGCAGGAAACAGCAGAATAAACAGAACGGATGTGAGTTTAGTCTCCAAACCTGTGAGGACAGTCCTTTTTCAAATCCTTTTAAATTCGTTAAAATAGTTTAAAAATTTGCAGGTAAAAAAAAAAAAAAAAAAAAACTTTTTAAAACTTTTAAAAAAGTCTAAAAATGCCGGAGAGCAGCGGCAGATACACACGCCAGCGTTCACTCAGACCAGAAGCCATTTTTTGCAATAAAAAAATGTAGTTATAATGGAAGTCAATGGGGCAAAAACAGCCACCAACAACAAATTAGGGAGAAAAAAATTAAATGTAATGCTGAACAAAAACTAAAAATGCTTCAAAGCCAATGTTGCTACTAATCTTTGACATGACCAAGACTGTTAAAAAAAGTTAAAAAAAAAAATAATCCAGCCACAATTACTTTTATATTGAAAATAAGTCATTTTGTGTGTGTTTTTTTCCCCCAAATCAGTGACATCATTTATGAACTTGGCAATTAAAGAGTTAAAATCTTGGATTTTTTAAAAACATTTGGTAGTTTTGATCAGGACTGAAGTTGATTAACAGATTTATGCAAAAAAAAAAAAAGGAAATTTTTTTTTTAATTGATTGTTTAATTGAGTGGATGTTTTCATCCCGAACATACCGAAAGGGCAGTGAATTTGAACAATCCACAAGGGTTAATTAGTTGTTTTTGCTATGTTATTTTCTTTTTTAAGCACAGGCAAAATTCCTCTTGCAGTGTTTTGTAGGCTACTGATTTTTGCTCATGTTATTCAGCTGCAACAGAATGCTTTGTAAAAAGAACGAATACACGTTTGACATCTAAATGTTTGACTTTATTTTTTTATATTGGATTTTTTATCTCATTGGAATCGAAACTAGGAATCAATAAGAATTGGAATCAATAAGCAGAATCGAAATCGATAAAAATTCAAACGATACCCAACCCTAAACATAACTGTGTAATAAACGTATTGGCTTTAAAATTAATGTGGCTATCAAATGTGTGTAAATCAAGTTTTTGGTCATAACGAACAGGAGGGGCAATATTATTATTCTAAAACTGAAAATGGCTGGGTTTAACTGGGCAGAGGAATCTCTAAGATTCAAACTACTTCCTGAACCTGTCAGGCGGAAGCGAGGCCTTTCGGACATTATCAATGACATCAATTTAAAATAGTGGTTCTCAACTCCAGTCCTTGGGACCCACTACTCTGCACATTTTGTATGTGTATCTTATCTGACACTCTCAGTTCAGTTCATGGATCTCTCTCCTAATGAGATGATGATCTGAATAAGGTGTGTCAAATAAGGGAGACATACAAAATGTGCAGAGCAGTGGGTCCTGAGGACTGGAACTGAGCTCTAAAGTAAGCTTGAAAGCTTCTGGGATTTCTCAACACACGCTCGGAAGCCTCGGCATGAAACGTAACATCACTAGTAATGTCATTACCATCTATCCATTTGAATTTTACTAATGACTGTTCTCATGCTTTGGTTTACACTGCTTCCTGTAATAAAACTACAAACTGTTGACTGTAAACCATCTCTCTGAGTCCTTATGTTTAAGGGGGCAAATAGACATTCAGACAATCACAAAACTCCCCTCCTCCACAGAACAGAGACAAATAGATGAGCCATTTCTTGAAATAAATTCTGAACCATTCTCATTAAAATTTATCAAAGCAATTAATGTAAATTGCATTGCTAATGTCATAAAATAGCACAGTCCGAATAAAAGTATGGCATCTTGTAACACTGTGTTACAACGTTCCTCATCTTTACAACTCGAATTTAAAACCAGTTAGTGTATTTTGCTAGTTATATTGGAGATTAAAATAGAAGCAGATTTGTATTATTTAAATAGACACTAAAAACTGTGATGATTTGTTTTTGTTTTTTACATTTAAATGTGCTGGTTGTTAATTTTTGACAAAAGTGCTGGAGAGACCCAGGGTGTCAGTGACCGAGTATAAATCTATTGGATCTACTCTGAAAATGCTGATGGAAATTAATGAACAATATCAATAAAAATGGCCCATCCACACAAACAATAAATGAAACAGCAGGCATAATTAAGGGCAAATAACCTGAATTATTTTTGTGTTTTGTCAGAATCTGGAATCAAAGATCTTTATCTCCAGTTCCCAGTTGTATGTCTATGAAGAGTGATGAATCATTGCCTGATCGTCCTTATTTCAGAGGTGAACCAGTGACCTCTGACCCCAGGTGAGGATAAACATGAGAACAAACAGACTTTTTCTATCGCTGTCAGAGAACTGTTGGAAAAGTTTTTTCTAGTTTTGAAGCTCAGTTAATAAGTCTTTAGTGGAATGGTCCTATTTTGTTAGATGTGTATTGCGCTCCACATCTGACAAATGATTTTATTTTTGAATTTACGGAGTTAGTGGGGTATATCACTACAAATTATGTAGGGGTGCCGCGATTCAGACATTGTGTGATTTCTCTGTCACACACACACACACACACAAAGTATGTTAAATTAAACCGCTTTGGCAAGTATTCTAGTAAACAAAGTCGGTTATGTCTTAAGTGAATGTGAACAGCTGGGAAAGAAACCGGATGTGAGTCAGTATTAGGTACGTGGGTCTCAAAGAGACAGCAGCCAATAAACATCGGTTTCTGTCTGCTAATTAAATACCACTATAGCTGTAACAAAAATTTATCTGTATTTAATTTGTGTGGTGAGCACTATTGGGTTATTTTACACTTAACTATTAGGTCTACATTTCTGCACCTGAATAATTCACAACTGTTTATATTCGTAACGTTTTGTTGTATTCATCTATGCTTGTAATTTGTGTAATTGTTCTTGTTTTATTACTAACTTTACTAGTTAAGCAAGTGTTTTTTTGCTGTGGTATAGAAGTACTTTTAAAAGCTGTTGTTGCTGTTTGTGGCGATGATTAGTCATTTCCCGCTGAGATCTTCAGAGATTGAATGTCTTCTTTTATTTCATTTGATTTCATCTAAGGCTGTGGCTGAAGTCAGTTGTATTTCTTGTGTTTCTCTTTTCTTCAGTAATTCTGCTTGTTAACACAAGGTGTTCATCACTAATGCTCAATCAGCACTTAATGAATCACTTATTTCATTAACTTTAATACTGCTTCAGTGTTAATTTAACACTACTTTTTTTTTTTTTTTTTTAGAGTGGCACCATATATGCTCCGAGCAGTGTTAATTTAACACTCATGAATACTGTGTATGATCTCGGACAAGATTCTTGTTATTTTCATTGTTTCTGCCAAATCTGCTTTCTTCAATTGGTGATGCTGATAGGCTGTCTCCTCTTAGTTTCATTTGAATTTGAATTTGAATTTTAAATGAACTGAGCTCTCAGTTGTCTTTGGACACATCACTTTCTGATTTAAACATCGACCAAGTCCTTGAGCTGCTAAACAACACATGGCTGGAAATTTTAAATGTGACTGCTCCTTTGGTCAAAACTCCAGATTTCGCTCATTAAGACAAGTCTGTAGAAGAGCGTAACAAAAATTAACAACAACAAAAAATAATATCTTCACTTGAGGTTAACTTTGTTGACATGATTGCAAATATACTATTTAAACTGAACTGAGCTGGATGATAACAATGAATTTGTGAAATTTGTGTTTACTATTGTCATTTTGAATTATTGACACACTGTTTTACCAATTAATGTTGTTCAGTTACTTTGACACAATCTGTATTGTTAAAAGCGCTATATAAATAAAGGTGACTTGACTTAAGTATAATCTTCTGACCTACCAGACTGCTGCAAAGTCTGCATGCTTCTCTAGTCTAATTTTAAACAACCAAAATAAGCCTAAAGTCCTGTTCTCCATTATAAATGCTGTCCTAAATTCATCTGTAAATTGTATACCAAATCCCTCAAATGTTCTATGTGAAAGCTTCTTGAGCTTTTTTCTGATAAAATTGCTAAATTACAACTTCGAGTGGTAACCATTAAAATGACCTTGACCTGTTCATTGTTTCCCACCTATTAGCTTTATGGGAGACTTTTAATCCTATTTTATTTTTACAATCCATCACTGAAATAATTATTACTCTCAAAACTTAATTCTGCCCTCATTATGTAATACATAATGAGGGAAGGGAAGTCGTGGCCTAATGGTTAGAGGGTTGGACTCCCAATCGAAGGGTTGTGGGTTCTAGTCTTGGGCCGGACGGAATTGTGGGTGGGGGGAGTGCATGTACAGTTCTCTCTCCACCTTCAATACCACGACTTAGGTGCCCTTGAGCAAGGCATCGAACCCCCAACTGCTCCCGGGCGCCGCAGCATAAATGGCTGCCCACTGCTCCGGGTGTGTGCTCACAGTGTGTGTGTTCACTGCTCTGTGTGTGTGCATTTCGGATGGGTTAAATGCAGAGCACAAATTCTGAGTATGGGTCACCATACTTGGCTGAATGTCACTTCACTTTTATATGTCACAGGGTAACTAAAAAAAAGATAAGTGACAGTCTTTCCTTATCGAAAATGACATGAGGATTCACTGTAGTATCATTGGGTGGGAAAGTCATTACACTCTGTCTATTTCTGAAGAGGTTGTAACTCTGTAACTGTGGCTGGAGGCATTATCCTGTGGGAGAAGAGGAGTGTTTTGGATGTGAAATTGCAGTGTAGAGCTTGTTTATCTATAATACAGTTGTCATCCGCCAGGGTTTCCGTCTGGGCCGCACTCCGCACGCTGCCTTAATGTTTGGGGGTTTGTGAATGCAGTGCTGGTTATTTTCTTCACGTGTGCAGTTGAGTGTTTTGCAGTGCATGCACGAGTGGAGGGAAGTTGCAGATTGTGTGGTACCCAACCGAACAGATCTTCGATGTTACTGAACTCCTACTGAATCCATACTTATCCGCGCTGCCTACCAGTTTATGCTGAAGTCCCGCTGAGCCACATCTCCGCTGCTGCATCTAGTCCTGCATCCAGGAAGAAAGCGTGAGCATACTGAATCCATACTGATCCACTCTGCCTACCAGTCTATGCTGAAGTCCTGTTGAGTCAGGGAACCGAGCCACATTCTCGCTACTGCATCCAGTCCTGTATTCAGGAAGGAAGTGAGCATATTGAATCCATACTAATTCATTTTGTTTATCAGTCTATGCTGAAGTCCTGTTGAGCCAGGGAACCGAGCCATATTCTCGCTACTGCATCCAGTCCTGTATTCAGGAAGAAAGTGAGCGTATTGAATCCATACTAATCCATTTTGTTTATCAGTCTATGCTGAAGTCCTGTTGAGCCAGGGAACCGAGCCACATCCTTGCAACTGCACCCAGTCCTGTATCCAGGAAGAAATACGGTATCTAGGAAGGAAGTGAGAATACTGAATCCATACTGATCCACTCTGCCTACCAGTCTATGATGAAGTCCTGTTGAGTCAGGGAACCGAGCCACATTCTCGCTATTGCACCAAGTCCTGTATTCAGCAAGAAAGTGAGCATATTGAATCCATACTAATCCATTTTGTTTATCAGTCTATGCTGAAGTCCTGTTGAGCCAGGGAACCGAGCCATATTCTCGCTTCTTCATCCAGTCCTGTATTCAGGAAGAAAGTGAGCATATTGAATCCATACTAATCCATTTTGTTTATCAGTCTATGCTGAAGTCCTGTTGAGCCAGGGAACCGAGCCACATCCTTGCAACTGCACCCAGTCCTGTATCCAGGAAGAAATACGGTATCTAGGAAGGAAGTGAGAATACTGAATCCATACTGATCCACTCTGCCTACCAGTCTATGCTGAAGTCCTGTTGAGTCAGGGAACCGAGCCACATTCTCGCTATTGCACCAAGTCCTGTATTCAGGAATAAAGTGAGCGTATTGAATCCAAACTAATCCATTTTGTTTCAGTCTATGCTGAAGCCCTGTTGAGCCAGGGGACCAAGCCACATCCTCGCTACTGTATCCAGTCCTGTATTCAGGAAGGAAGAGTGAACAAACTGAACCCATACTGACCTGTCCCGCTTACCAGTTTATGCTGAAGTCTCGCTGGTCCAGCCACTCGAGTCCAATCTCCATTGCTGATATCTAGTCTGACCTGTCGACGCAAGAGGGCCGGTTGGCCTGACCTCTTTCCTTGAGATTGCCTTTTAATTTAAATAAATATACTTGGGATTACTGTTATTCTATTGTCCGTTCTCCGTGGGTGTTGGGGTAGCTCCTCAGGGGAGGGGTATAGTAGAAGAGGAGTGTCGGTTGGCAAGTGGCGCCCCTACATTATCTGGCCTGTGACACATACTCTGTAT
Source organism: Carassius auratus (assembly GCF_003368295.1). Lineage (NCBI taxonomy): Eukaryota > Metazoa > Chordata > Actinopteri > Cypriniformes > Cyprinidae > Carassius > Carassius auratus. Next base: position 50,676 of record NW_020523957.1, on the reverse strand, counting down.
TTTAAATTGCTAAATGAGTCTGTTGGCTCTGCTTTGCTTTCCCTACTGAACAAATTTCCACGGTGCCTTTTATTTCTAAGCTACTAGGAAAGATTGTGTTTTGTCAAGTACAATCTTTTCTAATTACGAACCATATCTCAGAAATTTGTCAGTCTGTCTTCAAGCCTTTTCATAGCACAGAGTTGGCTTTTCTGAAAGATATCTTAGTTGCTAAAATATGGCAGGACTTTCGCTCCTTGGCCCCTGGACTTCCCACCTCTGCTTAAACTTAAGACAAAAGTCCAGGGGCCAAAGAGTAAAAGTCCTGCCATATTTTTGCTCCACCCATGAACTCAGCAGCTGATTTCACCAGGGGAGGAACCAAGTCATTTAACGAGAACCCAACACCCAACTGCTCCAAAGGCGCCAAAAATGGCTCCCCACTGCTCTGAATGTGTGCTCACACTTTGTGTGTTCATTAAGATGGGTTAAATGCAGAGAACCATACTTTTCCCAATGCAAGCATAGCGGGCTGTGTTTTGACTGATCTAATTTATTCAAATGGTCAGTGACAAAATGCACACTGCTCATACTCTGCTGATGGTTCAGATGTGATTAATGTGAAACAGGTATATAGGACATATTGTAATTTTTGTCATTTAGAAATAATATTGTGTGGGTGCTTGAATCAAGATCAGAGTCTTTTAAACCATCAGTCGTGCAGCTCTACTCTATAGGCAGGCCTATGCATGATATGTTTTTTTCCCTATCAACCACCTCAGAATGATTTCTGTGTGTTTTCTTAGAAAATGGAGTCAAAGATCTTCATTAACAGATCCCAGCTGTGTGTCTATGAAGAGTGTAGAATCAATGCCTCAACCTCCTAATTATAGTAATGAACCAGTGACCTCTGACCCCAGGTGAGGATAAACATGTAGTGGTAATTTAATTGATCTAGTGAAACTGGGAAAAGAAAAAAATATTTCAATTTTTGTTATAATCATAGATTAAATTATTTATTTTTGTAAAGTTTTTTTACTTTTGTGTAGGGTGGATAAGGATTATCAGACTGGAAAACAGGATCCTCCTCAACCAGTGAATGATGAACTACAGATAGTCAAAATGAAGCACAAAACCAGCATGAAGAACAAGTATGAGAGATTATTTGAGGGTCTGAAATTCCAGGGGAATGAAAGTCTCCTGAACAGCATCTACACACAGCTCTACATCATAGAGGGAGAGAGAGAAGGAGTGAATGAAGAACATGAGGTTTTACAGATGGAGAAAACAGCCAGAACACAACACTCACAAGACACTACAATCTACTGCAATGACATCTTTAAAGCCTCCGCTGAAGCAGGATGTGAGGAGAAAGAGCCGATCAAAACTGTTCTTACTAAAGGCATCGCTGGAATCGGAAAAACCGTCTCTGTGCAGAAGTTCATTCTGGAATGGGCCGAGGGAAAAGCCAATCAGGATGTAGATTTCATCTTTGTGCTTCCATTTCGAGAGCTGAACTTGATCCGAGATCATCAGTACAGTCTTCACAGACTTCTGCTGGACTTTCATCCTGAACTTCAAGATCTGGACTCACAGATTTATGAGGAGTGTAAAGTTGTGTTCATCTTTGATGGTCTGGATGAAAGCAGAATCACACTGATGTTTTCAGATGATCAGGAAGTTTGTGATGTGACTGAGACTTCATCAGTGCCTGTGTTGATGTCAAAGCTCATGAAAGGAGAGCTGCTTCCCTCTGCTCTCATCTGGATCACCTCCAGACCAGCAGCAGCCAATCAGATCCCCTCCGAATACATCCACCGTCTGACAGAAATTCAGGGATTCAATGAGCCTCAGAAGGAGGAATATTTCAGGAAGAGAATCAGTGATGAGCATCAAGCCAGCAGAATCATCTTACACATCAGAAGAGCAAGAAGCCTCCACATCATGTGCCACATCCCCGTCTTCTGTTGGATGTCATCCACTGTGCTTCAGAAGCTCCTGAAAGAAGATCTGAGTGCAAAAATCCCTCAAACTCTGACTGAAATGTACATCCACTTCCTGCTGATTCAGATCAACATGAGCAAGCAGAAGTATGAAAATCACAGAGAAGTGATTGTGAAACTTGCTGAAGTGGCTTTCAAACAGCTGATGGGGGGCAATGTGATGTTCTATGAGGAGGACCTGATTGAGAGCAGCATAAACCTCGCTGATGCCTCAGTGTATTCTGGGATTTGCACTGAGATCTTTAAAGAGGAATCTGTGATTCATCAGAGGAAAGTCTACAGTTTCATCCATCTGAGCATTCAGGAATTTCTCGCTGCTTTCTATGTGTTTTACTGCTATTTAACAAAGAACATGGAGCCACTGCATGAATTCAGATCTTACCGCTTTGACAAAGACTCTCTGTATAATCTACTAAGATCAGCAGTAGATAAAGCTCTCAAAAGTGAGAATGGACATCTGGATCTGTTTCTTCGGTTCCTGCTGGGCATCTCAATGGAGTTCAATCAAAGACTCTTACAGGATCTACTGAAACGCACAGAGAACAACTCAAATAGCATCAAGAGAACCACACAGTACATTAAAGAGAAGATCAAAGATGATCATCCTTCTCTCTCAGCTGGTGAATCCATTAATCTGTTCCTCTGTCTGCTGGAAGTGAAAGATCAGACTCTGTCCAGAGAGATTCAAGAGTTTGTGAAATCAGACAAATACGCAGAAAAGAAACTCTCTGCTGCTCACTGCTCAACAATCTCCTATATGATTCAGATGTCAGAGGAGCCACTGGATGAACTGAACCCCATGAAATACAACACATCAGATGAGGGGAGAAGAAGACTGATACCAGCTGTGATCAACTGCAGAAAAGCTCTGTGAGTGTTTAATCATGAATTAAACTATCATATTTAATAACGAAACTGATTAGTGATGGCGAGATGAAGCCTCATTAAGCTTTAAGCTTTTAGGCTAAGTGGTTGACAAAAGGGTTCATTTCTGGAGGCTTCATTTGCTCACAATACCACCTGGTGGCCAAAGAGTGCAATAAAAAGCAGATATATTACAGGCAGAGGTGTAAAGTCCAGGGCCTGTATTCATAAAGATTCTAAGAATCCTCTCAGAAAACTCTTAATTTAGCTTAAAAACGTTTACGTAGGAGTCTCAGCTTAAAAGCAATTCGGGATCGATCTAAGAGCAACTCTGAGTAAGGAAAAGACAAAAACTTTCATCTTAGTGAGGAGGCGGGGTTGACCCCGTTGCTATGTATGACACAATCTTTTGAAGACTGTGATTGGTTGGTTGTCCAAGATGGAAAAAAAGAGTGATTTTAAGTATAGGCTCTATTCTAATTCTCAATTTGAATTTACATGTGTAATTTTTCCTATTTGACCGTTCTCTCTCTCTCTCTCTCTCTCTCTCTCTCTCACACACACACACACACACACGTACACACATTATATGTGTGTATATAAATATTTTTTTTTAATTTACCATGCTTTTAATATCCTATAAGGTATTTGATTGGCTTAGAATGATAAAAATTGTTTCACTCTTTCCAATTACAGTGACTGAAGTGGCGGTTTGAATGTTGGTTTTAATGTATCAAACATGGGATCAAAACCAAGAAGAACGAGAAAGCCAAACAGTGTTTACAAGGCCATTCTTAAAAGATTATTCGGACCGGGTGTCACAGCAAGGGACAAGAAGCAGACATAGGAGCGTATAGCACAAACTATTAACGGTTCATTCCCCCTGCTTGTGCACACCTATAAGCCTGCTATATTCATAAATGTAGTTTTTGAGCCTGCAAGGTGGGAATGTCCAGTGGAAATGAAATGAACTGCGACACAATAAGATGTTCTAAAAGTGCTGTAATTGTTTGTGTGATCACTCTGCTTACAGAAGGTTGTGACAGACCCAAGTCATCATATTACATTGTTGCATTTTGCCAGTTCCCAAATATCGTAATGTAGTGATTACTTTAATTTCTGGCGCTATGGCATTCCTGCGCTGTGTCGGAAATGTTAGCACATCTCTAATAAGATCAGTCACAAACATGATCGCTGCACGATCTAGGCAAGGCAAGTTTATTTATATAGCACATTTCGTACACAATGGTAATGCAAAATGCTTTACATAAAAGAAAGTAAAATAATCATGAAGAAAAATAATAACAAAAATATTTTTTTTAAAACTTTTAAAATGATTAAAACATTTACTTAAAATGAATTTAAAAACAGTTAGAAAATGTGATAGACACCATCTAATCTATAGCATCTAATTTACTCCCTGTCATCCATTGTTTGCAACATTTCTTCTGCCTCTTCGTCTTTCTGCCATTTTCTCCCCTGCTAAAGAAACTCTTAAGCCTCTTAAAAGTCCTCATCCGTGCTCCTAACAAGTTTGACCTTAAGACCTCTTTTAAGGGTTAAGATGCTTTCTGAATTACTTTTTTCTTTACAAGGATTTTTTTCTTTAATTTTAAGAGTAAACGCCCACATTTCTAAGAATTTTCTTAGAATTTTGTCACTAGGAGCTACTTTTTGCATTAAGATTCTTTATGAATACGGGCCCAGGGGTCAGAAAGTAAAAATCCTGCCATATTGTTTATTCCACCCATGAACTCAGCAGCTGATTTCACCAGAGGAGGAACCAAGTCATTCCTTTCAAGTCACAAACTAGTCTAGTCAAATTCCAAGTCCTCAAAGAGTTAAAGTCAATGAGATAATTTAGAGACTAATTTAATTATGATTGTGCATTAGTGATGAACACCTGCTGTTATTGAGCGTTATAGAGGATCGGATGATGATGTTTTATTGGTTAAAATGCTGCCACCATCATGGAGATCAGTGTTTGGTTCAGTTGGGCTCTTGACCCTTGACTTCTTGTGTTAGATATATTTCTGTAAAAATGCATTTCATGTGCAGAGAATAGCTATTTGCTGCTTTTACATGATGAAATAATTATTAGACACCAGCCTGTCTATTCTCAAAACAACTTTATTTCATTTATGTGTTCAGTTTTCTAAATAACCAACCTTGTAGAACTGCAACATGCAAATTAACTGTAGGTTTAATAGTTATTAATTTAATTTTAAATCTAGTATATGTAATGCATATAAATATTTGGACTTGTTCTAATAAGACACACAGACATCATGACCCGCCATATGAAGCTCAACAATGGTGACAATCAACAAAATGCTTCATGCTGAAGTGCATGCTTTGTAACACCACAGTAAAAACTCCCATCACGCACTGCAGCATGAATAATTATTGTCACCACTGTTGAGGATCATATGATAAGTGCTCGTGTCTAAAAGCCTGAGCCTGTAAATTATTTTCTTTTTTCTCCTGAATATCTAAGCATTACAGTAGTATTTGTTTAATAGAACTTTTTTTGTAGTTCAGTAATAGTTGAATATCAGTTAAAAAAAAAACGTGTTGTTATTGCCCTTAGGGCATGATTTGTTTTTATTTTTTATTAAATTTAAAAAAAAAAAATTCAAAGAGATCTTCAGATGTCACTTGAGTGCAGAGGTGGAGAGTCCAGGGGTCAGAAAGTAAAAGTCCTGCCATATGTTTATTCCACCCATAAACCCAGCAGCTGATTTCACCAGAGGAGGAAACAAGTCATTCCTTTCAAGTCACAAACAAGTCTCAAGTTAAATCCCAAGTCCTCAAAGAGTTAAAGTCAATGAGATAATTAAGTGACTAATTAAATGATAATTATGCATTAGTGATGAACACCTGCTGTTAACAATCAACATCACTGAAGAAAAGAGAAACACAAGAACTACAATTGACTTTAAGCACAGCCTTGGATGAAATCAACTGGAAGAAAAAAAGAAAAAAAAAACTTTGTCCCCATAATTGTGGTGAGTCCACCATCATGGAGATCAGTGTTTGCTTTAGTTGGGCTCTTGACCCTTTTAATAATTAAAAGTAATAAGTCCTCAAAGAGTTAAAGTCAATGAGATAATTAAGTGACTAATTAAATGATAATTCTGCATTAGTGATGAACACCTGCTGTTAACAATCAACATCACTGAAGAAAAGAGAAACACAAGAACTACAATTGACTTTAAGCACAGCCTTGGATGAAATCAACTGGAAGAAAAAAAGAAAGAAAAAAACTTTGTCCCCATAATTGTGGTGAGTCCACCATCATGGAGATCAGTGTTTGCTTTAGCTGGGCTCTTGACCCTTTTAATAATTCAAAGTAATTTGCTTTTAAACACTTGCGGTTGTGTTAGGTAGTAAACATTAACACATTGCTGAATTAAAAGCTTGAAGTAGACAATTTAATTGCCCTTTTTTCATCTAAAACATTTTAATTAACTTCATGAAGGTGTCTCTCTTTGGTTTGTTAAATTATGTTCAGCAATTACTGAACTACAAAAAAAGTCATATTAAACAAATATTATTGTAATGCTTAAATATTGGGGGAAAATTTTTTTACAGGCTCGGGATTTTAGACATGAGCACTTATCATATGATCCTCAACAGTGGTTACAATAATTATTCATGCTACAGTGCATAATCAGAGTTTTTACTATGGTGTTACCCAGCATGCACTTCAGCTTGAAGCGTTTTGTTGATTGTCACCATTGTTGAGATTCATATGCTGGGTCATGATGTCTGTGCGTCTTATTAGGAAAAGATTTCAAAAATGTATATTTATTACATACATTAGGAAATTTATTCATTATAGTGATTAAACAAACGGTTCCACAAGGTAGGTTATTTAAAAACGGAACATTTGTTAATAATAAATACATAAATTTTTTTTGGAAATAAACAGGCTGATGCCTAATAATTACTTCATCATGTAAAACCAGCTAGTAACGGTTTTCTGCACAGCACTGATCGCACTATTTTATAACAGCACATGTACTTTTACAGAGAAATATCTAACATAAGAAACCAAAGGTCAAGAGCCCAACTGAAGCAAACACTGATCTCCATGATGGTGGCATAATTTTAACCAATAAAACATCAGCATCTGATCCTCTGTACCGCACAATAACAGCAGATGTTCATCACCAATGCACAATCATCATTTAATTAGTCTCTTAATTATCTCATTGACTTTAACTCTTTGAGGACTTGGGATTTGAGTTGAGACTAGTTTGTGACTTGGAAGGAATGACTTGTTTCCTCCTCTGGTGAAATCAGCTGCTGAGTTCATGGGTGGAGCAAAAATGTGGCAGGAATTTTACTTTCTGACCCCTGGACTCTCCACCTCTGTTCATTAATATGAAATACCTACTGACAGTGTTATGTTTAGTCTTCCAGTGAATACTGAATCTGCAGCAAATGACAAACGTCTCATCAGTGCACTCATTGCAAACCATTTTTTTTACACATTTTTTATTGTGTGTAATATCTGTATTTTGCCCAATTAATTTCTATGCACTTATCAAAAACCAATATTTAAAACATTAATGCAATCACTCACAAACATAAAACACCCGTTTTCAATAAACTGTAAGTTCATTGATTAATACTGAAATAAATAATAAATATTCATTTGTTAATATAATTTAAGCAAGCATTTAAAAGCAGCTGACAGATTCCAACATGCACTAATTCGGGGCTCTTTTATTTCATGGACATAATTTAATAAAGGATTTGATTTCCACATATGTGGCTTAGTGGCTTAATTCATCTGTCTCTTGCTGTAAAGCTTACACTACAAATCAAGCATTTATTCAATGTCTCATTTTATCTAAATGGCTGTGACCTTGAATAAAGTTAATAAAGCAAAATAAAACAAAGCAAGCTACTGTGCCTGTGATCACCACTGACTCAAACTAATTGAACTGATTAAATATTTATCAAATTAATAATATAGCAGAAAGGATTTAATCCAGTAAATAAAAACATAAAAACAAAACAAAAGTAAAACTTTAGTAAAATTTTTAAAGGGGTCAAGACATGGATTTCTTATTATTATTAAAATGAAACAAATAATACATAAATATGTAGAAAATTTATTATTTTCAACCTTCATTCTGACCCTCTCACTAAATGACTGTTTTTAAAGCAGCATGTCCTTTAAGGCTTCTCAGTAATTTGCCACTGTTATGATTGGCTAACATCCTTGCATAAAAAACCCCGCTATAAATGCATCTTCACTATTGCATGTGTGTTATATAAACTTAATCAAAATAAATTGGTCACTTCAAGACCAAGCATTATGAAATAATTCACTTACAATGTGATGCAGCTGCAATCAGATCAAGTGCCACTTCATCTTTCAGCCAATGTTTCTTTTTGAACTCTCCATGACACTGTGCCTCATTTACAAAACAAAATCCTCAGACACGATCCGTGATGACAATAAACATAAACTATATACTTGTTCTTTACTCTGGGATCCCTCTGCACAACATCTTTACAAAAAATGTTAATGAGCTGTTTAAACCAAATGCATCAAAGTGAACGTTCTTTCACTTCATTTGTCTGACTGATGACAGACTCAAGCACGTGCACTGAAAAAGTAGATTTACTTAATTTTTATTTTGTTTGTTAAGTTTTTGAACATTCGTTTTAAGCACAATTTAAGTACTGAATTAATTAACATCTACTTCAGCAAAATAATTGAATAAATTTAACATGACCAGTTAGAGTTTGATGAGTAATATCTATCCACACAGAAAAAAGCAAATTTACTTAACCTTTATTTTGCAAGTTTTTGTGCACACAATTTTTTTTATTAAAATCTACTTAAGTAAATTTGCATACATGTAAATAAGCAAGTAGACGGTTTATCTTTTGAAGATACTCAGTATAATTATTACCCAAATGAAGACACACTGTAAACCTGGTAAGTTAAGAATACTCAAAAACAAAAATTGTGGAATATTATTGTCTTAAAATATTTGAGTACACGAACTCAATTATTTTAAGTTAATAAAGCTTGCATATAAATATTCAAACATTATGCAGCATATATAGCCTTTAAGTTTTGCTTTCCATCCTCACTCTATCCCCAGGCTCTTATCTTCACCAAAACGGTAACACTACAAAACCAACATAACAGAAATATATGTAAATCCTAGCATAACACATTTAAATACCAATTTATGTCTCTCTATGTTAATCTTGTGTAAAAACAGAAAAAATAACACTTTATTTCTACATTTATTTTCCTTGTTGGCTGATGCAAAGGATGCTGGGAACTTATTTCAATTAAGTCCAATGAACTTCATTATTATTTGAGTGAAATTAACTTTAATTTTTTTTATCAATTTTCACTGTTCAGTTTTACAGTGCAGAGACCTCGATAGTTGATACACCATAAACAATGGCGGTAACAATCAATGGATAGTGTTGGAGTATAAATGGGACATTTTGAGTAGGAAATTAACTCCAGATATCACAAAACAGTAAGTTACTAAACCTTACAACAAAATCAACCATAAAACAATGTAAATACAACTCTAAAACAGAGAAATTGTTAACCTTTTTCATTATTCATTCCCCAGTGTATGATAGGAAAAAAGGGATAATAACTTTGATATTTGAAATTTACTTTATTATTTTAATTCTTGCCTGAAATTAATTAATGTAGAAATTACATTTGTTTTTATATAGTATTTACTTCAGCACAAAAAGATTTTTATCAGTGTGGATCAGAGGTGGAGAGTCCAGGGGTCAGAAAGTAAAAGTCCTGCCACATTTTTGCTCCACCCATGAACTCAGCAGCTGATTTCACCAGAGGAGGAAACAAGTCATTCTTTCCAAGTCACAAACTAGTCTTGAGACAAATCCCAAGTCCTCAAAGAGTTAAAGTCAATGAGATAATTAAGAGACTAATTAAATGATGATTGTGCATTGGTGATGAACACCTGCTGTTATTGTGCGTTACAGAGGATCAGATGCTGATGTTTTATTGGTTAAAATGATGCCACCATCATGGAGATCAGTGTTTGCTTCAGTTGGGCTCTTGACCTTTGGTTTCTTATGTTAGATATTTCTCTGTAAAAGTACATGTGCTGTTATAAAACAGTGCGATCAGTGCTGTGCAGAAAACCGTTACTAGCTGGTTTTACATGATGAAGTAATTATTAGGCATCAGCCTGTTTATTTCCAAAACAATTTTATGTATTTATTATTAACAAATGTTCAGTTTTTAAATAACCTACCTTGTGGAACCGTTGGTTTAATCACTATAATGAATACATTTCCTAATGTATGTAATAAATATACATTTTTGAAATCTTTTCCTAATAAGACGCACAGACATCATGACCCAGAATATGAATCTCAACAATGGTGACAATCAACAAAACGCTTCAAGCTGAAGTGCATGCTGGGTAACACCATAGTAAAAACTCTGATAATGCACTGTAGCATGAATAATTATTGTAACCACTGTTGAGGATGCTCATGTCTAAAATCCCGAGCCTGTACAATTTTTTCCCCCAATATTTAAGCATTACAATAATATTTGTTTAATAGGACTTTTTTTGTAGTTCAGTAATTGCTGAACATAATTTAACAAACCAAAGAGAGACACCTTCATGAAGTTAATTAAAATGTTTTAGATGAAAAAAGGGCAATTAAATTTTCTACTTCAAGATTTTAATTCAGCAATGTGTTAATGTTTACTACGTAACACAACCGCAAGTGTTTAAAAGCAAATTACTTTGAATTATTAAAAGGGTCAAGAGCCCAACTAAAGCAAACACTGATCTCCATGATGGTGGACTCACCACAATTATGGGGACAAAGTTTTTTTTTTCTTTTTTTCTTCCAGTTGATTTCATCCAAGGCTGTGCTTAAAGTCAATTGTAGTTCTTGTGTTTCTCTTTTCTTCATTGATGTTGATTGTTAACAGCAGGTGTTCATTACTAATGCAGAATTATCATTTAATTAGTCACTTAATTATCTCATTGACTTTAACTCTTTGAGGACTTGGGATTTAACTTGAGACTTGTTTGTGACTTGAAAGGAATGACTTGATTCCTCCTCTGGTGAAATCAGCTGCTGGGTTCATGGGTGGAATAAACATATGGCAGGACTTCTACTTTCTGACCCCTGGACTCTCCACCTCTGGTGTGGATCTAGTCAGAAAGTGAACGCATATCTCTATACAGTATATATGCATTGTAGACACGATAGTGGCAGGGATTGTCATCTCTATTTGCTTTTGATGCAATGCAGCACTCACATTCAGTGTGATCAATTGTCAGCTATTAGTGACTGAAAGCTCTTTGCTGTGGAGGCTTGGTGACTGGGCTTGGTGACTGGGCTAGGTGACGTCACCATGTCCCACTGGATCCAAAACTAGATGTTTTTGCAGCCTGATTAAATAAATTATTTGTTTATAATGAGGAGGACGTTTTAAGCTATGAAACTTGCAGGATGTTTTAATGGTAAAAATACATCTTTTGACCAAAAGATCAAGGCAAATTTTATTTCTCATGTCATGACACCTTTAATTTTTATAACCTACATTTAGCAAATAAACAATCACAAGGTCATCTGATCTTAGATATTAATCAATTTGAATGATGAAATGATCAGATTAGCTCACTCTCAGTAGCACATCTTATTGTGATTCAATGTTCAGATCATTTCATCATCTGTTCATGTAGGGCAGAAAACTGGCAAACCTCTGCACATTTTTATTGTTTTGTTATTTCTTAACTTTCATTTAATCTCTTCTAGATTTCCTGGTTGTAAACCCTCAGATCAGCATTGTGAAATGGTGTCTTCAGCTCTACAATCCTCAAACTGTGTCCTGAGAGAGCTGGATCTAAGTAAAAATAACCTGCAAGATTCAGGAATGAAGCTGCTCTCTGATGGACTGAAGAGTCCAAACTGTCAGCTGCAGATACTGAGGTATTAAGAACATAAGACAACATTTACAGTCAACTAATCAAAATGTTGATGATTGTCTGTAGATGATCTGACTCTGTGTGTCTGTAGGTGACTTATCTGTGTGTGTCTGTAGATGATCTGACTGTTTGTCTGTTAGTGTTTTCAAAAGTACCAACTTTGGTACTGCAATTTTACATTTTAGCACTCTTGAGCAGATTCTTAAACACAGCCGATTGGCCATAATGTTTATACATTAAACATATATGACTGAGATTTGTTACAGTGATCAGGGCATTGTAGAAAATCAAATTCATATCTGTTGAGTGTATGAACATTATGGCCAATCAGCTGTGTTTAACGGGATAGCTCACCCAAAAATGAAAATTAGCCTCTGTTTAACTTACCCTCAAAGCATCCTAGGTGTATACTACTTTCTTCTTTCAGACATATCCAATCGGAGAATAAAAATAGTCCTGGTTCCTATGTCTACAAGACGTGAAATAAAGTGCGCTCATCCATAGTAAAACATGCGTTATCTGACTCTGAGGTTTGAACGAAGCCCTCCTGTAGTGAATCTATGGGTTTTTGTAAGATAAATATCCATATTTCAAACATAATAAAATCCTTTTTCTCACTTCCACTGACTGTCATACACGGAAGCCATTGTGTGTATCTGTAGATGATCAAAATGTATCCATAGTTACATGTGACTTCTGATGTGTGTGTTCTTGTCTCTTTCAGTCTTGCTGGCTGTAATCTTACTGCTCAGTGTTGTAAAAGTTTGTATTCAGCTCTACAATCCTCCAACTCTGTTCTGAAAGAGCTTGATATGTGTAACAATGACCTGCAGGACTCTGGTGTAAAGTTTATTTCTGATGGACTGAAGAATCAAAACTGTCATCTGCAGATACTGAGGTATTAAGAACATATGAGATAGTTTTGAGGTATTTAAGAACACATAAGAGATCATTTAAAGTCAACTGGTCACAATATTTATGTGCCTGTTGATAACCTGACTGTGTTTATCTGTATATTATCTGACGGTGTTTATGTGTGTCTGTAGATGATCTGTCTCTGTGTGTGTAGATGATCTAAGTGTGTCTGTAGATGATCTGACTGTGTGATTGTAGATTATTTGAATGTGTGAGTCCGTATATGATCTGTCTGTGTTAATCTGTAGATGATCTGTCTGTGTGAGTCTGTAGATGATCTGTATGTGTGTGTCTGTGGCTGATCTGACTGTGTGAGTCTGTATATGATCTGTCTGTGTGAATCTGTAGATGATCTGACTGTGTGAGTCTGTAGATGATCTGATGGTAACAATCAGTGGATAGTGTTTGAGTATAAATGGGTCATTTTGAGTAGGAAATTAACTCCAGATATCACAAAACAGTAAATTACTAAACTTAACGAAAAAATCAACCATAAAACAATTTAAATACAACTCAAAAACAGTGAAAATGTTAACCTTTTAAATTATTTATTCCCCAGTGCATGATAGGAAAAACGGGATAATAACTTTGATATTTACTTAAAGAATCCTTGTAAACATAAATAATTCCAAGTAAAATATGCTTATAATTTCAAGATTAAATTGATTAGTAATATAGAATTTACTTTATTATTTTAATAAAGTATCTGGCTGTAGTTGATCTGACTGTGTGAGCGTGTATATAATCTGACTATGTGTTTTTGTAGGTAATCTGACTGTTTGTCTGTAGATGATCTGACTGTGTTTGTGTCTGTAGATGATCTGACCTTGTGTGTCTGTAGGTTGTCTGGCTGTATGGTGACAGAGGAAGGCTGTGGTTATTTGTCTTCAGTTCTTAGTTTAAACCCCTCACACCTGAGAGAGCTAGATCTGAGCTACAATTACCCAGGACCATCAGGAGTCCAGCTGCTCAAACACAAACTGGAGGATCCAAAATATAAACTGCAGATACTCAAGTATGTCAAACACTAATACTGACATACAGAAGGTGCGTGTGAATGATGCAGATCTACATCAAATTATGTTTTATTAACAAAGTTTAGGAGGAGCTTGTTCAGATAATCAACCATTTTAACACAGGTGGAGCTTGTTCTCAGAATTAATCCATATATATATACACACACACATTGCAAAATCAAGCAAACTCAGCAATTTTCATAAAAGATCACAATTTTTTGTATTTGCTAAAATTTTTCAGCAGAATTTCTGCTTAGACACATCCCAGCTCCAAAAATGGCATGAACAGCCTTGTGTTCTCATCATGACTGATGTACTAGTGCTACATTGGATAAATTAACCAAAAGTGGAATGAATCAGTACTATTTGTTTGGGCTACACAACGCAGACCATTTATCTGCTTGATCTCGATCATGCGACACTGGTATACACAGCGCTCGAAGATACAGTGAATAATGCAGTCAAATATGCCACAGAATCAATAACATCTCTTTGAAATCTTATGAAAAGTAATCAAATTTAGCACAGAATTCTACTAAAGAATCAAATATCAGAACAAATGCCCCTAATGTGGAAATCAGGAAAAGAAATGTTCAATAAACACAAATCACCACCATTCACCATTGATTTAACATAGTAAAACTACAGGAATAACTTGTGGCAGAAATGGTTTAATGTTTTTGGGTGTTTTTAAATTCTTCACTTAACTTTTCCCAGCACTTCGAAGCTTTAAGTATTTTACAAATTTGAGTTATTTTTAATGTGACAATATTTTTTGCCCTTCATAGGTTTCCCCATGTATAAAACTAAAAGTTTCATAATGTAGGAAAACAGTTATTTAAAAATAAAAAATTATATTAACCCTTTCGAGTCGATTATCGTGTATCGAAGCACGTGGCTTGAATATGCCCATACCACAGAAAACAACGCAGCGCAAGAAAATTTAAATCAATATATTGTTTTCTGTGAGTGAGGAAACAAGATGATTTTCACATAATTTAGAAAGAAACATTCTAGGCTACAAGCTCCAGTTCTCAAAAGTCCCGGGAACCAATGTCCTGTATGTGTTTTATAGCCTTATTCAAGTGATTTAACATTTTTAGGTTTTCACTTACCACGCATTAACATTTTTGTCTCAAAAACACAATCATGTACATACATGCTGCTCATATATTATTATAGCCCAGTTTGTGCTGATTACAGTGCGAGTACACTTTAGCCATTTAAATGTTTATAAGCAACTGAAAAAAGCACAAATGTCAGGGCATGACAAAACTTCTCCAGGCCCCAAAAATACCTTTATACCTTAGAGGGTTAACCCCCTAGGGTCAAAGCCCACACTGGTGTGCCCTTTTCTAATATGAAAATACTTCATTTGTGATCGTCCAGATAAGAAGAAGGTATCATTTGAAACTGCAAAGGGTCTACTTTTATTTGTATATAGTCATAATTAAAAAAAAATGCTTTTGTTAAATAAGAAAATAAACAGCTTTTTGCCATCTCTGTCTCTGTCACCTCTCTTCAGACACGTAAATAAAACAAACTGAATCTCAGTGAATACTTGACATGAGAAATATATGTATAGAAAACTTGAAATGCCTGCTTTTAAATGAAGTCATGTCCAAAACAAATATTTTCTGTTAAAGTCATCCATATGAAACCAACATGATGTCTCAACTTATTGGGACTTATTTACAAAATGAACATACGAATGGGCCTATGGTCGTTTCAATGCAAAACTTGAAATTTATCAATATGGACATGAGCGGTGGCTATGATCATATCTAATTTCTGTTCTTAGCCCATTTACACAGGTTTTGAGTTACCTGAACTTGCATACAGCATAGCCTAGTAAAGAATCATAGAATGACAGCATTTTGTTGTTGTCCTGACCATCAAACGAAGCTCATTAGCCATTTTTAAACAACTTTAAAAAATAAAAATGTCAGATATGCCAAAATTTGTCCAGAGCTCCAAAACACCCTTAGACCCCAGAAAGTTAAAGGTTTTTCCTGATTTTCCCCTCCTCTTTATTATGTCCTTTATCTCCAATCTTAACTGTGTTTAAGTTGGGTCCTTAAAAGTTTACATAAGTTTCACAAAAACACAGTTACTGCAGTCAGAGACAAGCTAATCAAAGAGGTAGCTGGATCAAGATCCCAACTAAACCAAACACTGTCCACCACAATGGTGACTTCAAATGAATCAAATATCAACATTTAAACCTCTGTTAATTGTCTGTCTGACAGAAAAAAAGTAAATCTAATGATTTCATGTTTGTGTAGATGTTTGATCCTCCTCTGCTGAGATCTTCAGAAATTGGATGTCTTTGATTTGCAGTTGATTTTACCACATGCTCAATCATCAGTAATTTCATTATTTCATAAAGATTATTTTATTTTCTTGATTTTAAAACACAGTGTCCGGAAATTACAGTGAAATAACATGACTCTAAATCTAACGCATCCTGAGAGTGTTCATTTGGTCCAGAAACTGTATAAATTATGCCTAAATGAACCTTAAATGATGTTGAAAATCTGTCCACTGACCACTTTTGAAATAGTTTTTAACCTTGTAAGGAAGTTCTCTGAACGCCTAAATCGGACGTACAGAAGACGTCAAAAAAAGACGTCATAAAAACTTTCATTCTGGCTCCTTAGTGGATGTCTTTTCAACGTCAGCAAAGATATAAAAAGATGTCCACTGGACGTAACTTTGCCCAGTGGGACGGATCAAGCTAAATGGATCCACTCAAATTTTTAAACTCCTTTCTCCAGTTAAACCATATCAGACTCTATATGCTCAATTCAGGAACTTTCAGGCCAAATCCCTTTTCGACCCTCTGTTAGATGACTCTAACCACCCCATCACTTGTTTTTGATTCTAAAATCAACTCAGATTTGTTATCGTTCAATCAGGCATACCAACGGACAATTTTTCCATCCATTCTTTTCAAATCAGGGCAGCAACCACAGCTGCTGAAAAAGGCCTCTCTCTTAGATCCAAGCCCTCAGTTGATGGTCATAGACACTTTCAGAAACTATATAAGATCCAATTGATTTCAAATTAAAAAAGCCCATCAAACCCTAATCAGCTCTAACTAGTCCTATGCACTTGTGTTTGTGTGTTTATAGTGTGGACCATGGAGGAGAGATCAGGATTACAGCAGGACCACGAAAGTGTAGGTCTACAAACACTCACAAACTCACTCACTCACACACACACACACACACACACACACACATACACACACACACACACACACACACACACACACACACACTGATTTAGAGAGAGAGAGAGAGAGACAGAGATGGTTGTTTGACAATATTACTGAGCTCATCTCATAGACTTTGTTTGTTGTTCTAGCAGGTTAATGATATATTTATGCCCTAAACAAGCATCGCGGAAACCTGTGCAAAACATAAGTTTTATAGAGTAACATGATTTTTTCCAGTTTATGAATTTTGTTTAACAAGTAATCAGTGCTAAACACTAGTGATGCGCAGGTCTGATTTTTTTTCCAATCCGCAAGTCCTGGTTTTCTGAAATTATTTGACCCGCCCCAGCCCGCCCCGCAAATAAATTACAATTTCTTTACCCGTCCCGACCCAACACACGAGGACATCACGCACGTTACGTTGCTATGTAAACCTTCATATTGTAACCTTATCAAAGAACCCAATAAAATATGAAAATATATGATGTTATTTTACTGACAAATGTTCGAGAGTCCATTATTGTAGCGTGAAAGCACATTAATACAATGTGTGAGTGCAAATCTCTCCGCTCGATTTTCTTGATCTTGCACATAATCAGAAGCACGTGCTCAGATATACGCTGCTCTCATCCAAAAACAGTGCACATTTAAAACGTGTCTCTCCTCTGGGCTCATGTGCTGTAGATATTAATTATTTTCACACCTGAATTAAACGTTGTCAAAAGTAATCAACCAATCAGATTTCAAAGATGGTTCTGTAATTTAATTAAAATCTAATAGTATTAGAAATTAATCAAGTGTTTGGATGATTTGTAAATAACCTAGTTTAAAACCTCATAGCCTGCACCTGGACGCGGGTGTACTGAACTCTCCTTGTTTGCACGTGTCAGTGTTTATGAATAGATTAAATGAAACGGGACAAATTTAATCTTGACAAACTATATATCATTACAAAGATCTAAGCCTCAAACATCGATGACACATTGCTGTTTTTCAATGGAAAGCTTATAAAGAATGTATTTGCTAAATTTGTGTAAGCAGTACACATCAAAACATAAATAATATAAACTCAGTACATAACATATTCATTAATAACGAGTCATAAACACATCCACAGCTGTAAATCCTGGTTTAAGTAGGAAGGGTCCACTGAACGACATCTCATGGAGCACGTTTAGTCCAATGAAGCAATAACGTTGTAATATGGATCATAATTCCTTTGATTACATTTCAGTGTTTCAGGGACAGTATTGTTTGTGTCCGTTATGGAATAACTCATGCTCAGAAACTTTGGTAGTAAAAAAAACCGGCATGGTTTTTAGTGTACAATGTCAAAAACAGAATGAGGTGATCCACCAAAAAAAGTAAAAGATAGGCAGAAGATTGTTTATTTGAATTCTGGTGCTCTCTTGTTACGGCTCGTGATGCGAGCTCTGATGCACCTCCCAGCTAGAATTTTTTTGTTCTAAAAATGTTCTAAAAACATTCCCATGGATTGTTCTAACAATGTTTTTAGCGGGTAGTTTTATTTTTGTTCCCAGAACGTTCTCTCAAAAGATAGAATAACGTTCTCTAAAAACATTCTAAAAATGTTTATTAATAACATTATTAGAACATTATCCCATAACATTCTAATTAAGATTTAAGCAGATGTTTAGATGTTGATATTACACAAAATGAGCCAGCAGATGGCAAAAAAAGAGTGTATTAAGTGTTATGCCTTAAGTCAACGAACGTATTCACTTGTTACAAAAACTGATCTGGCTTTATTAAAATGTGTGTATAATCGCATTCCATATTTAAAGTGTCACGGCCAGCTCGTTCTCAACCGTAACATAAAATAGGATCACACTTGCACAGATGGTTTGACTTGCAAGTTCGTTTATTACAATGAAAAATAATCCATTACAAAATAATATAGCATAATGTCTAGGGGTTTAAATAAAGAAATCATAATCCAAAAGGTAAGCAATGTTGACTAAGATAAACAAAAGCAACGGTTGAAGCACAAATGACTTCTCTGGAGACTGCCATTCCCCAGAGGAAAAGTAATGTGAGATGAATTAGTCCAGCATTTATTCTCTCCACAATCAGTGAAAATCAGTCAGCAGGGGTGTACAGTCAACCACACCCTCCCAGGTCATTCTGCCCCCAGCAGGGAAGAAAAGGGAGCACAGGGTCGTAACACCTCCCTCCAAAAAAAAAAAAAGATTCGGAAACGAATCTAAAAAAAAGAAAAGGATAATCAAGCAACACCAAAGGACACCACAAAGTAATCCAGCCGTCCAGGAAGCGTCCTCTTCCCCCCACCTCGTCCTTCAACACCTCTGAAAGACATGTGTACCAGTTCAGTTTTTTTATTTAAATTATTTATAATATTATTGTGGTGTAAAACTACCATTAAAATTAACAAGCGAATTCAAAAACTGGGTGGACTACAGATACAAAAGTAAACTAACTACATAAAACGAAAGTAAAATAACACATAGGATAAAATATCTCATTTTCTTCTAATACAGAACATACTTTTATTTTTTCCTTCCAAGTTGCCATGGTAAAGGGCCGATTACCGCGACCAAAACATGAGCAGGATCCAAACTTGGATGGATTTATTCCTGGTTTCATAAAATAATATATTATAAAACACAATAGATTCAGAATTAACTGTTACATTGACTGAGATTCCGACCTCTGCATAGGCTGATCTATTAAAAATGAGCATAATTAGGGTTTTTATGTAATGTAAAAAATGTATACAACATTTTAACCTTTCTCTACATTAATTTGTGCTTTAGACTTATTTTATATTAATTTATTTATGTTTTTTTAGTCTCTGGTTTGCATATGTTACATAATTTTTTCTCTTTTATTTTTTCTGCTACTTAAAAGCATGTTATGTATTTTTTTGTAATTATTAATTCCATAAACAAGAACAATACAATGAGAATTTTCATTTGCAAAACAGAAGAACACAACAAAACAAAAATGCTATAAACCAGTGCAAACACACACACACACAAACACACACACATACATAACCTACATACACTGTTAAAAATCGCTGTAAAAAAACGGCCAAATTTTGACAGCAACATACTGTTTTTCATTAAAACGGTGCATTCTGGGTAATATTCATCATTTTCGAGAAGGTAGCCTGCGGCTATATATCGTAAATTAACAACGTTCAAAGTCGACACTCAGCGGCTGTGTTTCAAATCACACCCTACACCCTCATTCACTATTCCCCACATGAGTTTACTTATATAGTCCACCTGACAGAGAGAATGAAAACTAATAAGTGAATTGAACTAAATGAATTACAACTGACTTCAGCCACAGCTTTAGATGAAATCAACTGAAGATTTAAACAATCAACAAACAGCTTTACCAACTTCACTCATTACTAACCAGACTGACTTTATTTGTGTCAGATCAGAGATCAGAGATCGAAAGATCTTACTGAGAATTACAGAGATTTAGATGATAATGTTACTGTTTCGTTTGAAGTTACCATTGTGGAGATCAGTGTTTCCTTAAGTTGGGCTACTGACCCTTGACTTTTGTACTTTAAATTTTGTTTCATTGCTGTATTTGTATCTTTTTTGATACATCTGTTACAGCAGTATTAATTTTGATAGTAAAGTCATGGCTGTTTCTGTCAGGCATGATCTACTAGACTGACTTAAAGTGTTGCTATAGTAATCAAATATTAGTTTGGTGTTGAAACATGTGAGTGAACAATTAATTTTTGTTTCTTCAATTTTATAAGATTGAACAGTAATGTGATAACCAGAACATATGGATTTAACAACAGTTTTAGTTAAAAAATATTTCGGCAGCAGTCTCCACAACACTCGAAGAGAGACATCAACAATCAGCATATGAATCTCAACAATGGTGACAATCAAAAGGTTCATGATGCAATGCATGCTGGGTACCAGCACAGGATAAAACTCATCCATGACTCCCAGCATGCATTGCGGCATGAATAAATTATGCCCCTGAATTGTTCACTAATTTTCTTGAATTATTATGTGCTTATCATTTTACTTTTGTCTTAAGTTTTAGTAGCATGTTTTGTGATGTTCAGAACTGATCTGTTTATTTATTTTGTGGATTGTCACCATTGTTGTGATTCATACGCTGAATCTTGATGTTTCTGTCTAAATTTCAGCAAAGGTTTTTTTTTTTTTTTATTATGAGTGAAATTTTCTTAACAGTCTTTCATGACTTATGGCTCAGCAGTGTATCTTCTTATGCTGTAGTATCAATAAGAGAAGAGACACGGGATTAGATCAGAGATAATAGTGTTTGTTCTTGTCAATCAGTAAACAACAATACCAGATTTTTTTTTCTTCTGTGGACACTTGTTTTGCTACAACAATTTCCAACGACGTAATGTTATAACATGTAAAACAAAAACAAAAAAACTTTAGTTGTTGAAAAGTCACGTTCAAGAGCCCAACTAAAGTAAACACTGATCTCCATCATGGTAGTGAAAAAAACACCTAAACCTATTTAACTCTCAATAAGATCTTCTGTAGACATCTGACAGAAATAAAGTCAGTCTGGTTAGTAATGTGAATCTGGTGAAGCTGTTTTAGTAGTTGTTTAATCAGATCTTGAGAGATGTGATGTATTCTTTTATTCAGTTGATTTCATTTAAGGCTGTGGTTGAAGTCATTTGTAGATCTTGTGTTTCTCTTTCCTTCAGTGATTCTGCAGGTGTTTATCACTAATGCTCAATCATCAATTAATCACATAATTATCTCATTAACTTCACTAATTTAGTGTTACTCAAACACTCTGTAGTGTGTACACATTATAAGTGTTCATTGAAAACTGAGGATTTTGTTGTGGGGTTTAAAGGGTTAAAGATTTAAGATGAAGAAAAAACAGCATGAAACATAATTTAACAGTAATAAACTGTAATTAATTTACAGGAAACAAACTGTAGAAAAACAGTTATTTACTGGCACCCCTGCTGCCAGTAAATAACTGTTTTTCTACAGTTTCTTGCCGTAAATTAATGGTTGCCAGCAAAAAAAAGTGTTTTTCTACAGTTTGTTGCCGTTAAGTCAAGGAAAAACAGTAATATACTGTGAAAAGTAAACGTCAGATTTACCAAATGAAAATAAAAGTTAATTTAACTAAAATATTTGTGGACATCCATAGAAAAAAATTATGCAAAGTCATACACTGATAATGAGAGTAAATACTGAACTCGACTGTATTAATGTGTGTTTGCACAAGAGAGATCTGTTAGTTTAATGTAGTTTTGTAGTTCACCATTGTGCTGGAGAGTAGAGCCTGTGCTTCAGTCAATGATGAGCCACAAATTCTGATCTTCTGCTGCTTTATATAAAGACAGTAATTGTGGAGTTGCTGAGTATTTCAGCACATACATGTGTGCTATAGCTGACAATGAGCTGCAGTGATTTGAGTAAAATTCATGTATTTAGTTACTTTATTACTGCACATTAAGTGTTTGCATCTTTATATTAAGAACTATTCCTTCTCAGTGAAATCAAATGAAATAAGTTCATAGTACTAACATCGTAGGAATGCTAGTTTTTAAACTCAAACTGTTTGAAGCAGTGGGAGTGGAGTTAATTTCCATGGTAGAATTTACGGTAAAATACTGTTAAAAAAAAATAAGAGTGGTAAATTAATGGTTGAGTGCTGTAAATTAACAGTACTTTACTGGCACCCCTGCTGCCAGTAAATTACTGTTATTTAACAGCACAATTTTTTACAGTGTACAATTTTCACGAATGAGATAATGTACCAGTTCATTTCATTCACGAACGAGATGTATCATTCAACTCGTGCACGAAACACATGTGTGCCAGTTCAGTCATTTCATTCATGAACAAGATGTATCAGCTCATTCAACTCATTCACAAACGACATGGGTACCAGTTCAGTCATTTCGTTTACGAACGATAAGATCTCTAGATCTAGTTCAGACTCACATGAAACTCGTTCATTGAAGGGCATATTCGTTCACTACATTCAACAAATCACATACTCTGTCACATCTCATACTCGAAGGTTATTGGCTCGAGGTTGAATAATTCTTTGACAGGATGAAATACCCGGTTCACTGAGCTGCGCATGCGCTGCTTATAGCACCGCCCTGCTGTGGAGGGAGGAACTTCACTGAACGAGAAATATGAGTTAGTGGATTACGTGAACAAGAACGATTCGTTCACGAACGACACATCACTAATTCTCTGGTCCATTGACAATGTAAATTAAAAAGAACAGACAAAATATTATATAAATTTGTATGATCTTTTGCATTGCATCTGCTAGTCACTAATATTAAATTAATAGTATTGATTCAGCTCCAGATAAAACCAGTTGATCAGATCACTACATGAGGAAAGTTTTAATATCAGCAAGTAACCAGCATCACCTGATAACATTTTACTCTCACTGCTTTTGTTGTATATAGTCACAATTAAAGTCACAGCAGTCAAATGAATAGTAGCACTGAAAAGAGTCATACTGCCTAAGTACTGATCACCATAATAGTGACGTCAAACTAAACTATTATTTTCAATAAACAATCAACACCTCTGTTAATCTCAATAAGAACTTTTTTTACATGTATGACAGAAATAAATCTTGTTTATAATAAATGCAGTTGGTAATACTGTTTTTGGAGTTATTTACGCAAGAGTTTGACACCAAACAGAGGTTGGGTTATCACTTTCAACCAACATTTGACTTCTGAGCAATGTCAGTCCACATCTAGTGTGATGGAAAGCTTTATTAGAATGTCAGAGAATAATCTTGTAACAATGTTATCAATAGACATTTTTGAATGTTTTTAGAGAATGTTATCCTAACTTTTAGCAGAACATTCTGGGAACTAAAATAAAACTAGCCGCTGAAAAAGTTCCTAGAACATTAAAAGTTTCTAGGTGGGGAATATAATCCCAAACTTCAGCTTGCAAAAAAAAAAATAAATAAATAAATAAAATAAGCTGCATATTTTGCACTGCACTTGTAAGAGAATCTCTTGTACTTTTTTTTGATTGAAACCAGTTGATCTTTTATGTTGGTGAAAAACTATAGTTTATGTGAAAACATGTTTTACTAATGTGTCTCATTAAAAGAGATGTGTACATTTGTGCAGTGAGAATGTTTAACTGTTTGAGAATGGAACCTGCAACAGAATCTGTGCACAGCAAAATCTCCAGTGTTAATTTAACACTCTGAGTGTGGAGTCTGTGGACTCATATAAACTCTGAAGCAGTGTTAAAATTAAAAACTGAAGCAGAGTTGAAGTTAATGAGATAATTAAGAATTTAATTGAGTTATGATTGAGCATTATTGAAGACACCTGATGTTAACAAGCATAATCGCCAACCGAGAAAAATCACAATTTGTGTGTCACCATTATAGTGGTCAGTGTTTGCTTTAGTTGGGATCTTGGCTTGTGATTATGTTTTAATGTAATCATTGTTTGACCTGATTTATTGAACTAATTTACAGTGTTTTTTCTAAATAAAACTTCCATTATTGATTGTAACAGCTTTGATTCCACAATGAAAGCGTCTGCATTTTCTATTCATTTTGTAGCCATCTCTTGCAAGTGAGTCTGCTTTTTATTTTATTTTATTAAATAGTTTTTATTTTAGGCAAACACAGATAACAAGAATCAGCGTATGAATCTCAACAACGGTGACAAACAGCATATTCAGATAAACAGATCTACTCTGAACATCACAAAACTAGATACTAAAAATTCACATAAAAACAGCAAAAATAAAATATAGTTAGAATAAAAAGTTAAAAAGACAGTTCAGCTCATAGTTTATTCATGCCGCAATGCATGATGGGAGCCATGGATGAGTTTTTATTGGCTACAACATGCTTTTTTTTGATGATCACCATTGTTGTGATGCTCACGCTGATTCTTGATGTCTGTATTTCTAAACTAAGATTTTTTTCTTTATGTAGAGCTAACTTTTAAAAACGTGTCATATTGTGCCAAAAATGATGGACTGGATTCTGATTTTCTCGTTTGGTAATTCTGCTTGTTATCATCAGGTGTCTTCAATAATGCTCAATCATAACTCAATTAACTTCTTAATTATCTCATTAACTTCAACTCTGCTTCAGTGTTTTACTATTAACACTGCTTCAGAGTTTATATGAGTCCACAGACTCCACACTCAGAGTGTTAAATTAACGCTGGAGATTTTGCTGTGTACTTGTACCACACTTTCAGAACCACTGATTTAAACAATCTTTCTCACTGGGCAAAGTTACGTCCAGTGGACGTCTTATTATGTCTTTGCTGATGTTGAAAAGACGTCCATTGAGGAGCCAGAATGAAAGTTTTTATGACGTCTTTTTTTGATGTCTTCTGTGCGTCCGATTTAGACGTTCACAGAACCTCCTTACAAGGTTAAGAAGTCAGCTTTATTTTTATTTTTTTCCGTTTATAACCCGCAAGCCTTTTAAATCTGCAGTACAGAAACCAAGAGCAAAATACTTGCTAATTTTAACAATGGCCAAAATGCATACAATTGAAATATTTTGAGCAAAAGCATCATGTACTCAAATACAGACATAAAGATTCTGTATATGCACCACGACAACGGTGATAATCAAAACAGCTTCATAGCACAAACTCATCCTTATTTTCCAGACTTTTTTGTTTTGATTGTCACCATTGATGTGATGCATATCCAAAATCTTGCATTTTGTAAAAAAAAAATAATAATAATCTAGTCTACAAGATTTCTATCCAAGAAAATAAATATAATTGCAACAAAAAAGTAGTATATTATTTTGTCAGTATTAACAGTACGATGTTAGCACTTCAGTTCAATGCTCTCTGCCATAATAGGAGTGCTTTATAACACACAGTTACAACAGTCAGAGACAAGCTAACATCAGAAGTATGAGGCCCAAGATCCCAACTAAACCAAACACTGATCACCACAACGGTGACTTCAGATGAATCAAATATCAACATTTAAACCTCTGTTAATTCTCAATAAGAGCTTCTCTATATGTCTGACAGAAATAAAGTAAATCTAATGAGTGAAGCTTATGAAGCTGTTTGTGGAGATGTTTGATCCTCCTCTGCTGAGATCTTCAGAGATTTAATGTCTTTTATTTGCACTTGATTTTACCACATGCTCAATCGACAGTTATTTCATTATTCCATAAACATTATTTTATTTTCTTGATTTTAGGACAAACACAGTGTCTGGAAATTACATTGAAATAACACAAGTCTAAATCCTGAGAGAGTTGATTTGGTCCAGAAACAGTATAAATTATGCCTAAATGAACCTTAAATGATGTTGAAAATATTTCCACTGACCACTTTTGAACTAGTTTTTAACCTTGTAAGGAGGTTCTGTGAACGTCTAAATCGGACGTACAGAAGACATCAAAAAAAGATGTCAAAAACTTTCATTCTGGCTCCTCAGTTGACGTCTTTTCAACGTCAGCAAAGACATAAAAAAGACGTCCACTGGATGTCACTTTGCCCAGTGGGTTAATTTATTAAAACTGTACTCTCATTTGCGATTATCCAGAAAATACGAACAGAGTATGTTAGATTAATAATAACTCCTTACATTTATATAGCGCTTTTCTAGACACTTAAAGCGCTTACATAGTCAGGGGGTATCTCCTCATCCACCACCAGTGTGCAGCATCCACCTGGATGATGCGACGGCAGCCATAGTGCGCCAGAACGCCCTCCACACACCAGCTTTCTGGTGGAGAGGAGACAGAGTGATGAAGCCAATCAGCAGATATGGGGATTGTAAGGAAACCATGATGGTCAGAGGCCAATGGGTGAATTTAGCCAGGATGCCGAGCTCACAACTCTACTCTTTTCGAAAGACATCCTGGGATTTTTAATGACCACAGAGAGTCAGGACCTCAGTTTAATATCTCATCCGAAGGATGGTGCTTGTTGACAGTATAGTGTCCCCATCACTACACTGGGGCACTAGGACCCACACAGACCACAGAGTGAGCACCCCCTGCTGGCCTCACTAGCACCTCTTCCAGCAGCAACCTAGTTTTCTCAGGAGGTCTCCCATCCAGGTACTGACCAGGCTCAGCCCTGCTTAGCTTCAGTGGGCAACCGGTCTTGGGCTCCAGGGTGACATGGCTGCCGGCCATTGGTTATCTTTGAGACTATTGTACGAGTAACAATATAATGCACCTACTGCATGGCATTCGCATCAGAAAAATTAGAAAAATCTCTAAAAGACAGACATTAACAAATTACCAGCATCACACAACATCAGATGAACATCTAACTTACCCAGCAGGCACAGTACATCAATGTGACGTCAGGAAGACGTTGGACTCCCAACTAATCCAACGTCAGTCAGACGTCATATTTTGGTTGAAAATGAAAGTCGGGTTGATGTCTAAACCCAACTTTGTTTGACGTCAAACTCCGACATCAGACAGACGTTGAATTTTGGTTGGAATAAGCACCACACTGCAACAAAGGGTGAAATGCATGGCAGCACATTAAATATCTCAAGATCTCAGCAGAGGAGGATTAAACAAACTCCACAAACAGCTTTACCAGCTTCACTTATTACTAATCAGACATACTTTATTTCTGTCAGACTAAAATTAACAGGGGATTAAATCTGATGGGTTTAATTTCCATAACAACATAACAGTTATACACCATAACAGTGATTAGTGTTTCCATTAGTTGGGCTCTTAACACTTATTGTATTGTTTATCTTTTGTGCCTGCTGTGACAGTTTGTTTGTCGAGCACATTTACAGCATCAAAGACAGCTAAAGTGACATGAGATCAGGTGATTATCTGTAAATGGATTTATGATCATCATGAAATAAGCTGATTCACCAATGTTTTTTAATCTAACAATTATGTTGGTCCTTTAGTACATTCCTATTACAAACCCTGTGTTTCTGTCAGAACATGAGATCAAGCAGTATTACAACAATCAGTTAATATCTTTTAACAAACATGAGCTCAAAAAACCTAACCTACACTGACACACACAGACATCAACAATCAGCGTATGAATCTCAACAATGGTGACATGCTTTATACTATGGTGGCTCCCAGCATGCATTGCTGCATGAAGCATGTCACCATTGTTGAGATTCATATACTGATTATTGATGTCTATGTGTCTCGAAATATTTTTCTCCCAAAATGTATCTAAAAATGAAAATTCTGAACGTCAGAATGGATGGAAGAAAGTATTATTTCTTGAATATTGTTCATTAGTAAAAAATAACCACTTTAGATCAACAATGAGAAAAATAATATTACTCAATCAATTTTCTTCACGACGACAAAAACTATATCACCTTATAATAATAAATTATGTGTTTCACTAAACACTATTACAGGAACTACAAACTTATTGATTCAAGAGTCAAACTACCCAACTAAAACAAACATTGATCACAATAATGGTGATCAAACATTTTCAAATAAAACATCAACATATAAACCTCTGTTAATTCTCAAAAATAACTTCTGTACACGTCTGACAGAAATAAAGTCAAACTGGTTAGTAATAAGTGAAGCTGGTAATACGTGTAGTGCCATTCGTTTCACAGTTTTTTTATGTTTTTTTGGGGGGGCAGGGGTGTTTATTCCAGCCAACATTCAGTATCTGCCCAACGTTGGAGCTTGACATCAAACAGTCGTTGGATTTAGACGTCAACCTGATTTTCATTTTCAACCAAAATCCAATGTCTAACCGACGTTGGAATTTACATCCTGTGCCTGCTGGGTAGCTTCTGTGATACAGAATACAAATATACACACATTTATCTTCTGCAGGTTACATGTCCTTTACTCAATTACAAATTCTCTATTTTTGAAAGGTTATAAAGATAGTGATTTCATTACCTAATTTTGCCCAATTGTTTAGAGAACCTCGCAGATCAGATCTGACCCGCTGTTCACATTCCAGTTTTTGTTCTCCCTTGACATGTCACGACTCAAATTTGCTCAAAATAAAATATTAACAGGCAAATATAAAATAATTTGGGACCAGCTGAGCAGTTTAAATGAGCAGCATTACCGTTCAAACGTACTGGCTGTAGGAATCAGTGGGCGTGACTCATCATACTATTAGCAAAACGCCGTAAATGACGTGCACTCTGTGCAACCAAAATGGCGTTTTTTTATGTCGTCATATGGCAACAGGAATGGCATTAAAAAACGGTGTTTTTAATGGGCACTAATACACCGTCACATACGGCATCTATAGTCTTCTTCTGCAGTGTGTTGAAACTCTGACTAAAAACACCAAGTTAAACCGTAGCCAATGAAGACAGAGTCATAGTAAGATTGATCATTTACTGTCACTCTTCCTCATTAACATTTGTGGTGAAAACTGTAATAAAACAATACAGCAATATTTAGTGTCCAGTGTCTTGACTAACATAGTATCATAAATGACTTTAACATAAGCATAAACTACTGTTCTTTTTGTAGCAGCGATTACAATGGTTACAGCATTGCTGAGAGCTTGTACACAATGGTAAACAACAATTTTTTGCAGCTTATCAAAACATCGTCTTTTTAACAAAATCATCACTAATTTGTGATCTTCAACGTATCTAGTGTCATATTAATGAACTTATAGCATTGCACTTACATTGCTTTGTGTACAGGTCCTTGTCCGAGAAGTCTCCAGGAGGAGGCGGAACTCCTGTCATCTGTGTAAGGAGTACTGATGGTTAAAGTATGAATAGTTGTTCTGGGTCTACAGACACAGGTAGGAGTGGTTGTGCATTAATGATAGTAGTAACTTCTGCCATTAGTGTGCAAAGAACTTTGTGGGTTAAGCGAGTTTTCAGCTGCAGAAACATTGAATCTAAGATTCTTCTGGCAATGCCGATCAGGCACTCCCACGAGCCTCCCAGGTGAGAGCTGTGTTGTGGATTGAATTCCTAGCTGCATCCTTGCTCACTGAGGTACTTCTGCACCCTTTTGTCCATTCCAAGCTCCTTGCCAGCTCCGATGAAATTGGTACCGCAATCGGAATGGAGTATTGAATTGATAAGCGACTTGCCTCCAAAGATCCACAATCCTGCTGCCCTGATTGCTCCTTCACCTTGCCCATAACAAATCCTACTTCGACTTGTCCATCTTTTTGAAGTATTATTCAAATATGCCACAGCACCTACACAGCAAAATCCCCAGTGTTAATTTAACACTCTTGAGTGTGGACTCATATAAACACTAAAGCAGTGTTAAAAGTAACACTGAAGCAGAGTTGAAGTTAATGAGATAATTAAGAAGTTAATTGAGTTATGATTGAGCATTATTGAAGACACCTGATGTTAACAAGCAGAATCACCAACTGAGAAAATCACAATTTGTGTATCACCATTATAGTGGTCAGTGTTTGCTTTAGTTGGGATCTTGACCCTTCAGTTATTATCTTTAGATTTTATGTGGCTGTGGTGACTGAATTATATCATACAGACAGACCACAGCAAAGGCAATCATGTGTGCCATTGATTGTGATTTGAGCTATTTGTTGTAGAGTTACCTGAATGCCTGAGTTTAAGTTTCTTTACTGCATACATAAGTTAAGTGAAAAAGAAAAGCAAGCAACCCAGCATTTCTGACATAGTATGACATGTTTTTAATAGTTAGTACTACGTAAAAAAGAAATATTTTGTTTGGACACACAGACATCAGGAATCAGCCTGAGCATCACAACAACGGTGACCATCAAAAAAGCATGTTGTAGCCAATAAAAACTCATCCATGGCTCCCATCATGCATTGCGGCATGAATAAATTATGAGCTGAACTGTCTTTTTAACTTTTTATTCTAACTATATTTTACTTTTGCTGTTTTTATGTTAATTTTTTGTATCTAGTTTTGTGATGTTCAGAGTTGGTCTGTTTATCTGAATATGTTGTTTGTCACCGTTGTTGAGATTCATACGTTGATTATTGTTATCTGTGTGTGCCTAAAATTAAAATTCTTTAATAAAAAAAAAAAAATCAGAATTACTTGCAAGAGATAACTACAAAATGTACAGAAAATACAGATTTTTTTCATTGTGGAATCAAAGCTGTGACAATCAATAATGGAAGTTTTACTTTGAGAAAAGACTGTAAATGAGTTCAGTGATTCATGTCAAACAACGATTACATTAAAACATAATCATCAACACGCGATGATTTTTGCTCTTGGTTTGACAAACAAACTTTAAAAGTAAAAAGTTACAAGCCAAGATCCCAGCTAAATCAAACATTGACCACTATAATGGTGACACACAAATTGTGATTTTCTCGTTTGTGATTCTGCTTGTTAACATCAGGTGTCTTCAATAATGCTTAATCATAACTCAATTAACTTCTTAATTATCTCATTAACTTCAACTCTGCTTCAGTGTTACTTTTAACACTGCTTTAGTGTTTATATGAGTCCACACTCAGAGTGTTAAATTAACACTGGGGATTTTGCTGTGTATGGCCTTAGTAGATGCATCAGAGAATACACACAATTCTGTGTGCACTACTTCTGTTAGTGAGGTAGTTGTATATGTACATGAAGCTGTTGTAGGTCTTGGAGAGAATCTCTCTAGGCTTCACATTTGTTTAGTTTGCCCTCCGGAAGGAATGTGGCCTGAGAAGGGCTCTTCCCTGGATCGCGACAGTTGCCAGTAGACCCAGAGGATCGAACACACTGTTGACAGTGGAAAGGACTCCACGGCTGGTAAATGGCCTGTATTGGTCGATGCATAGTAAGTAAATGTGTTGGTTGTTATATCCCATAGCAGACCTAAACTCTGTTGGGTGGGTGAGGTTTCTCCACTCAGATCTAGGTCCTTGATTATAGGAGCACAATCTTCCAGCGGGAAAGCTTCCATAACTGTCTGAGAGTTTGAAGCAAAATTGTGTAAATGGATGTTTGACTGAGCTAGTGAAGCCTGTGTTCGTTGGAGCAAATCAATTGCCTCAGCTTCTGATTGTACAGATACCAAACAAAATAGAAATGTTTTTCCACAAACTTGACGGTATCAGCACCATGCTCCTGTGCACCTTCTCTGATGGTTCTTCGTAACTCATAAATGGCCACAGCAGGGGATGGCCGATTGCCAAAGACGTGGACCTTCATCCGATACTCATTTTCCTTGTTGACGTCATTGTCCTTGTGCCAAAGAAAAAGAGGAAGTTACGATGGTCTTCATGCACCAAGAAACAATTGAACATCTGCTGAATTTCCGCTTGTGACTTAGTCATCTCACCTTTCTCAGTCTTTGGCTCATTTTTTTATAGACTGTGCTTGAGAAGTGTCTTTTGTAGCTGCACTCCATGTTCTGAAGGTGGTACAATGTAAAAAGTGAATTTCTATATTTATTCAATAAAATTGTGTCAAAAATTTACAAGCAATATTATTAATTAAATTTAACACATTTCAATTAAGTAGAAATAATCATAAAAAATGAGTAGAATAACATGAAAAAATTAAGTAAAATTTACACAAAAATATTGATTTCATTGGACAAAAAACCCTATGCTAAAGAATACTATGTTATGCATGCCAGGCCAGCAGTTGGCGATCATGAAACACCCTTCGAAAACATTATATGCATGCACATGACATCAGCCTTTTTACAAATTCACATTTTTGTTGCTTACATAAATATGATACAAGCATCATGTTCAAAAGGCTGTGTCTTAAGGCCCCAAAACAGAGTTATTGAAGACACCTAAAGTTTAATTAATTTAATTTAATTTAATTTAATTTAATTTAATTTAATTTAATTTAATTTAATTTAATTTAATTTAATTTAATTTAATTTAATTTAATTTATTCATTTAGCAGACGCTTTTATCCAAAGCGACTTACAGATGAAGACAGTGGAAGCAATCAAAAACAATAAAAAGAGCAATGATATATAAGTGCTATAACAAGTCTCAGTTAGGTTAATACAGTACACGTAGCATGGGATTTTAACTAATATAATAAATAAATAAAAAACAGAATAAAAAAATAAAAAAATAGAGCAAGCTAGTTAGAGGTCTTTAAACATACACACACACATACATATACAATTGCATAATAAATGAAAAGAAAATAGAATACAAAAAGATTAGAAAGGTAGTTAGATTTTTTAAAGAATAGAATTAGAATAGTGAGTGTTAAAGTTAGAGGGTCAAATAAAGATGGAAGAGATGTGTTTTAAGCCGATTCTTGAAGATGGCTAAGGACTCAGCTGCTCGGATTGAGTTGGGGAGTTCATTCCACCAGAAGGGAACATTTAATTTAAAAGTCCGTAAAAGTGACTTTGTGCTTCTTTGGGAAGTTCACAAACAGAATCAAATTGTAAATTATTGGTTACCATTATAGTGATCAGTGTTTGCTTTAGTTGTAGCACTTTTTACAGCTTTACAGTCATGGTGACTCATATCTGTTCCAGAGTCCAGGAGTGCCTTACAGGGGTAGGTGTCATTGGCCCATCTCTGTCTTGTTGCTCCAGCCGATCAATGCGGGCATCAACCCGTAGAGCCAGGTCAATTAATCCATTGAGTCTAGGAAGTAAATCCAGCTTATAAATTTCTCTCTGAACACGGTCAGCCAGCCCATGCAGGAACATATCCCACTGCGCCTCCTCCTTCCATTTGCACTCAGCTGCCAGCATGCGGAATTCCATCAAGTAGTCCGCAACGGAAGAGTCACCCTATCTAAGATACACGAGTCTTCTGGCAGCCTCCTTGCCAGCTACTCTTAGTTATAGATCCTCTTCATCTCTGTGGCAAGTGCATGGAACGAGGCGCAGCATGGGTCCCGGTTCTCCCACACTGCCATTCCCCACAAGGTTGCCCACCCCATAAGCAGTGTGAGAATGAAAGCTACCTTAGACTCCTCTGTCTCGAAAGTTCAGGTCTGCAATGAGAAATGCATAGAACATCTGGTAAGGAATGCTCTACAGAAGTTTGTCTCACCAGCATAACTAACAGGAATGGGTAGGTGGGGCTCCGGGGGCTGACTCGACTCTACAGTGCAGGGAACAATCGGTGTGGGTGGCACAGCAGGAATGCTTAGTTGTTGGATCTCCTGGGTAAGCTTGGCCACCTCAGTCACAAGTGCTTGAATTGTTTTTCTGGTGTTGGTAATGCTCTCCTGCTGCAGAGCCCTACAAATGAACTTATACTGGGGTTTTTTCTGTTCCTAAAACTGACAGAACAGGATAAGGCCTAAGAGATTTCTTAAGCTGTAATGATGAAAAAAACACAATTACTGATTATTATAAAATTTTTTCTGGTTATTAAAGAGATGTTAACCCTCTCTCTCTCTCTCTCATTCAACACACACAATCAATAGACACAGTCAGTCACCAACAGCACACACACTCAGTCACCAAACCCCTCCCTTCCCTCACACAGACAGAGTGGCCTCAGAGTGAGATCAGATGTCTGACAGCTTTTAAATTTTCTGTTATCCATACAGTGTTGTAAAGTCGTGAAACTATGCATATTTCCTCAGAATTACTTGTTCTCTGTATGAGAAATGGTCTTGAAGTGTTTGGAAGCTGCAATTTAAAAATGAAAGCTTTAGCCTAAGTTCTGCCAGGAAGACTCAATTACTTTGTCACTAATTACCTTCATCATTATCCAATCACGTCTTTATACTTCAGTATATAAGATCGGTACTTACACATGTTTGAGTCCGCAAATGCCGACGCAATAACAAAAATTTAAATTTTCCCAAAATCCACATCTAAACCAAAATAGCAGACTTCCTGTTGGTCGTAGCTGATGACTGTAAATTATAAAGTTGTCCATCTTGATAAGAATAATTTATGTACCAAGTTTGGTGTCTGTAGCTAAACCCCCCCCCCCACTTATGACAAAAGGTGGCGCTATAGAGTGCTTCCTCCATGCCCTTTTATGAGCTTTTGCCATTGTCTATCTATCATTAATACTGATATGTGCTTTGAGTTTCATGTAATTCTGACCATGTTATCTGCCTCAAAATCACCAGAAAAGAATATTCAAGATTGACACATTGCCATGGCAACAATATATTAGATGTCAATATCCCCACAACAGATTTACATCGGCCGTGTTTTGTCATCATTCTGATGAAGTTTGAAGCAAATCGAGTAAAAATAATATGCTGAATTCAAAGCATTTTGAATATGACACACTTCCTGCTGCCAGTTGGTGGCGCTATAACTTTGACTTCTTATAGTTACATATATGCGATCGGCATCATACAACGAACAAACATATGATGTTTGATCAAAACCAGGCAATGAATGTGGATGTTATTAGACATTTCCTTTTTCTCATTTCGTGCCATAATTTTAATGCCTCACCAAAGAGTTTCGAGGCAAATTGTTGAAAGTCCTCTCTCCAAGCTTCTGCAGCTTCCTCATGGCCACAGTATGTTAAGGCCGCCCAAAAAACCTGGGAGTTTAAAAAAACAAGTAATAATAATCCTTAGAAAATCAAGAGGGCCCTGCGCCTATTGGCTCAGGCCCTAATAAAAAAATAAAATTATCCTAAGGAATCCAAAAGTGTTCCTGTGGCTCAACTGGTAGAGCATTGCGTTAGCAGCGCAAGGTTGTGGTTTCAATTCCCAGGGCACACGTCTGCTAAATGCATATATATTTAATAGGGCTCTTTGAGCCCTAATAATCCTTAGGGGAACAAGAGGGCCATGCACCCCTCAAGCCCTGCGTTGGCCCTCTTGTTCCCCTAAGGATTATTAGGGCTCAAGCCCAAAGGGGTGAAGAGCCCTATTGATTTCCTTAGAATTATTATTTATTTATTTATTGTTAAGAGATTTTTGACATCTTGAATGTCCGGTGCTCGGGCCCTAATAAACAGAGCAATTTCAAGGGGGTCCTCTCACCAACGGTGCTTAGGCTCTAATAAGAAACAGAGCAATTGCAATAGGGTTCTCACACCACCGGTGCTTGGGCACTAATAAACTGAGCAATTCCAAGAGGGACAATGATCCCTATTAATAATTACTTAGGATTATTATTATTTTTTATTATTATTATTATTTTTCATTTGACATTGCGGATGCTACATTGTGATGAGATTTTGATATCTCAAAGGGGCTCCTCTTGGGGCGAAGAGCTCCAAGAGGAGCAATTCCAAGAGGGTCCTCACACCACCAGTGCTCGGGCCCTAATAAGTACCGGTGCAATTCCATGAGGGTCCTCACACCGCCGGTTCTTGGGCCCTAATGTATAAATATATCTGCTTAAAGGAATGATGTTGTATGCTAATTGTTATAAAGAATGCATATATAACCATTAGTGTTTAATTGCAAAGAGGTCCATGTTCTTGTTTGCTTATGAGAAGTGGTTTTATTTAATTTTGAGATATTTTGAGTCACGTATTGCCAGAGCAGTTAACTAAATAAACATTTGCTGTCAAAATTAACACTGGCACAAACTCACTGAGTGAAAACTCATTTTACAATTATAAAATCTGTCTCTACCACACAATCAATCTCTTATTAACATTAAGTTTACACTTTTTTAGTTTTTTGAGAAACAAAAGTGAAGGACACTGAACAGTGAGGACAAAGCTGTAAACACACAGACATCTTCAGTGTTGTGTTGTTCTTGATATTTCTCTCTTCTTTTGTTCAGATGTCTGTGATCTCACACTGGATCCAAACACAGCAAACACTCAACTTATTCTGTCTGATGAGAACAGGATGATCAGACATTTGGACGATCCTCAGCCGTATCCTGATCATCCAGAGAGATTTGATGGTGTTCCTCAGGTTCTGAGTGTTGAGAGTCTGACTGGACACTGTTACTGGGAGATTGAATGGAGCGGACGTGCTGATATATCAGTGTCATATAAGGGAATCAGCAGGAAAGGAGGGAGTGACTGTTGGTTTGGAAACAATGACAAATCCTGGAGTCTGCGGTGCTCTTATAATGGATTCACTGTCAGTCACAATAATAGCAGCACTTATATACCTGGCATCTCTTCATCCTCTAATAGAGCAGGAGTGTATGTGGATGTGTTGGCTGGCACTCTGTCCTTCTACAGTGTCTCTGACACACACACACTCACACACTTACACACATTCAACACCACATTCACTGAACCCCTTTGTGCTGGTTTCAGGATTTATCCTGATTCCTCAGTGTCTCTGTGTGATATTAAACCATAGAGAGACTATCGTTTGAGACACAAACTAATCAAATCTCACATAATTACTTTGTATTAATTAATTTTTAATTCATATTTTGAATGTCTTCCAAAGTTATATTTCTAGATTAGACACTAGTAATTAGTAATTATATAAAAAATAGTAATTATATTGTTCTGAATCTTTAATAAACAGAGTAATATGTGTGCTTTAATATTTCTATTGTAAACTGCTCATAAAATGTAATAAAAGTCCATTAGTGACTCATTTGACCCTGAACTGGTTTCTGAATTCTGATGTGAACTGATGACAGTATTAATAATCATGAATGTGATTGAGATCAGAGGCTGAATTGACTCTGAATGAATCCGTCTCCTGATCGTCTGCTTTATTTGTCTGTCTGCGCTGATTTAACACTCGATTCAATGAAAGAATTCTGTCCAAACACTCACAGTATCGCTGCTGAACACAGTTGATCTGGCTCTAATTCAGTCTTTCAGGAGCTTCAGAGCTTCAATCTGCTGCTTGATCACTAGAACATCTTCATCAGCATCTCTTCTTCTGAAATGATGCTCTTTTCTGCTTTATTATTTCTCCACGAGCACGGCACACACTCAGAAAATAAAGTACATACAGTAATTGTACTTTTAGCTCTGAGTGTGGACACATATAAACACTGAAGCAGTGTTAAAACTAACACTGAAGCAGAGTTGAAGTTAATGAGATAATTAAGAAATTAATTGAGTTATGATTGACCATTACTGAAGACACCTGATGTTAACAAGCAGAATCACCAAACCAGAAAATCATAATTTGTGTGTCACCATTATTGTGTTCAGTGTTTGCTTTATAAAGTTTTAAAATACACTGTTATAGCAGCAAGAGACAAGCTAACACAAGAAGTAGCTGGACCAAGATCACAAATAAACCAAACACTTTCCACCACAATGGTGACTTCAAATGAATCAAGTATCAACATTTAAACATCTGTTGATTCTCAATAAGAGCTTCTCTAGATGTCTGACAGAAATAAAGTCACAGAACCTTGTAAGGAGGATCTATGAACGTCTATATCGGACGTACAGAAGACATAAAAAACATAAAAAAAACATGTCATAAAAACATCCTGTCTCCTCAGTGGACGTCTTTTCAACGTCTGCAAAGACATAAAAAGACGTCCACTGGACGTAACTTTGCCCATTGGATTAGGTTGATGTTAAAATACGCAATATAGTAATTTTCACGTAATAGTTCCTTTAAAAACAAACAAAAATGTTAAATACATCTGGCTTCATGCCACAAGACTCCTAACGTATTAAGTTATAATTATATTAAGTTATAAAAATAGTGAGGCGTGGCCAAAGCCAGTGAAAGTACTTAATTAGCTGTTTGTAAAACACTTGTCAGAAGAAACAGTCGAGCAACATAGAAGGACAGCAGCTTGTGAGTGTTTTGTCTTGTTTTCTCATCAGACTAGTGTGTGATCATCATTGGTAGGAAAGTTTTTGGTTTAAATTGTGTGTGTCTTACCCTGGTTAAATACGTGCTGAAAGTGGCGCTTGGTTTTGCGTTTGCCTGTCGCGGGACTGCCTGGTTTCGATCTGCTAAATAGTGAGGCGTGGCCTGCCGACTTCAATTACAGGTAATCAGGCTAATACAAAGCACTAGGTTTCACCGCGGCAGCGGTCGCGGCAACCCTCGTGTGAACCTTCCTTGTGTGAAGACCGAGTGTAAAGACAATCAACTCTACCTGCGCGACTCCACCGAGCAAGGACACCGACTGGGCACTTGAGTATTGCTTTTCTCTTTCTTTACTTTTTGTATAGCTTGTTCTCAAATATCTTACACTTGTAGTCACTATGTGCTTTCAGATCTCAACTATCACTACTAACACTCGGAGAGCACGCTATGTACGTCGCAGGAAGGCCTGTCTGACAAACCTACGCCATGTCCCTCTGACCTCTACTACTATGCTCTCTATTCCAGTTGGTCTCTGGAACTGCCAGTCTGCAGTTAACAAAGCAGACTTGATTTCTTCTATTGCTACTCATTCCGGTCTCAACCTCATGGCACTGACAGAGACTTGGATCAAACCTGAAGATACTGCCACCCCTGCAGCCCTCTCCACTAATTTCACTTGTTCCCACACTCCTCGTACCACTGGGAGGGGTGGAGGTACGGGTCTCCTTATATCCAAAGAATGGAAATTTGATCTTCAGCCATCACCTACAGGTACTGGTTCATTTGAATCACATGCCATTACTGTAACCCACCCTGTTAAAATCCACCTTGTGGTTATTTATCGTCCCCCAGGTCAACTGGGAAACTTCTTTGAGGAGTTGGATGTGCTGCTATCAAACTTTCCTGAAGATGGTACTCCTCTGGTACTGCTTGGTGACTTCAACATCCACCTAGATAAACCCCAGGCTGCTGACTTCAAAACTCTGCTCACCTCATTTGATCTCAAGCTAGTGTCTACTACAGCGACTCACAAATCGGGCAACCAACTGGTCCTCATCTACACACGCTGTTGCTCTGTGGACACCTCTTCAGTTGCTCCACTGCACACCTCTGATCACTTCCTCATTACTGCTAACCTAGCACTTACTCCTGAAGTGGCACACACTCCAACCCAGGTCACCTTTCGACGGAACCTACGCTCACTCTCTCCATCTCGCCTATCTGCTGTGGTTTCATCCTCTCTTCCACCACTCTCTCAGTTTTCTGCTCTGGACACGAACAGTGCTACGGACACTCTTTGCTCCACTTTAACATCTTGCTTGGACAACTTTTGCCCACTGTTGTCTAGACCAGCACGCACTGCCCCATCTGCCCCCTGGCTGTCCGAGGTTCTCCGTGAACATCGCTCTAAACTCAGGGCTGCAGAGAGGAAATGGCAGAAATCAAAAAGCTCTACGGACCTCAGTGTGTATCAATCTCTCCTCTCTTCCTTCTCTGCAAATGTCTTCACAGCTAAAACACCCTACTACCACAACAAAATTAACAGCTGCAGTGATGCTCGGACACTCTTCAAGACTTTCTCTTCTCTTCTTAATCCACCGCCTCCACCTCCTCCATCGACTCTTACAGCGGACGACTTTGCAGCTTTCTTCACAAATAAGACAAGATCCATCAGTGACCAATTCTCCACACCGCAGACTGAGGACAACTTCACAATGACCGATGCACACTCTTTATCCTCCTTCTCACCACTCTCAGAGATGGACGTCTCCAAAATTCTCCTGTCCAATCATCCTACTACTTGTCCACTTGATCCGATCCCCACTCACCTCCTTCAAGCGATCTCTTCTTCAGTCATACCTTCACTTACTCTCATTATCAACTCCTCTCTTCACTCTGGAACATTTCCCTTAGCATTCAAGCAGGCTCGGGTAAGCCCACTGCTCAAGAAACCATCTCTAAATCCAGCGCTTATTGAAAACTACAGACCGGTATCTCTTCTTCCATTCATTGCAAAGACACTTGAGCGAGCTGTGTTCAACCAGCTTTCTATGTTCCTTGGACAGAACAACCTCCTGGACAGCAACCAATCTGGCTTCAAAAGTGGCCACTCAACTGAGACTGCTCTGCTCTCGGTTACTGAAGCCCTGCGACTAGCAAGAGCAGCTTCAAAATCCTCGGTACTCATCTTACTGGACCTGTCTGCTGCTTTTGACACTGTTAATCACCAGATTCTCCTGTCCACCCTCAGAAAGATGGGCATCTCTGGAACTGCTCTCCTGTGGTTTAAGTCCTACCTCTCTGACAGATCCTTCAGTGTGTCTTGGAGGGGTGAAGTTTCTAAGTCACAACACCTTGCTACTGGGGTTCCTCAAGGCTCAGTGCTTGGACCACTTCTCTTCTCCATCTACATGACATCTTTAGGATCTGTCATTCAGAAGCATGGCTTTTCTTATCACTGCTATGCTGATGACACCCAACTCTACTTCTCATTCCAGCCAGATGACCCGACGGTAGCTGCTCGCATTTCAGCCTATCTGAGTGACACTTCTAGCTGGATGAATGACCATTACCTTCAGCTTTACCTTACAAAGACTGAACTACTGGTGATTCCAGCTAACCCATTGATTCATCACAACTTCTCTATACAGCTGGGCTCGTCAACCATAACTCCTTCGAAGACAGCTAGAAACCTAGGTGTTGTGATGGATCATCAATTAAGCTTCACTGACCACATTGCTACAACGACCCGGTCCTGCAGGTTTGCCTTATACAACATTAGGAAGATTAGACCCTTCCTGTCAGAGCAAGCAACCCAACTTCTTGTCCAAGCTCTTGGTCTCTCCAGATTGGACTATTGTAATGCTCTCCTGGCTCTTCCTGCATGTACTGTCAAGCCTCTGCAAATGATCCAGAATGCAGCAGTGAGGTTTGTCTTCAATGAGCCAAAAAAAGCTAATGTTACCCCTCTCCTCATCAGGTTACACTGGCTACCAGTAGCCGCTCGCATCAAATTCAAGGTACTGATGCTTGCCTACAAGACGACCACTGGCACGGCACCAACTTACCTAAACTCACTGGTTAAATCCTATGTGCCCTCCAGAAGTTTGCGCTCTGCAAGGGAACAACGCCTTGTGGTGCCATCCCAAAGAAATTCAAAATCACTCTCACGGACCTTTTCCTGGACTGTGCCCAGCTGGTGGAATGACCTCCCAATCTCAATTCGTACAGCTGAGTCTTTACTCATTTTCAAGAAACGTCTAAAGACTCATCTTTTTCGCCTGCACTTAACCTACTAACACCAGTACTTTTCCTTTTTTTTGTCTTTTTCATTTAATTAAAAAATAAAATAAAATAAAAAATAAAACACCTGGCTATGCGTTCTATACTAGACTAACTGAGACTTGTCATGGCACTTGTATACTGTTGTTGTTCTCTTGTTGACCTGACTGCTTCTATTGTTCTCATTTGTAAGACACTTTGGATAAAAGCATCTGCTAAATGATTAAATGTAAAATGTAAATAATTAACCCTGGATTTATTTAACATGCATTATGTACCATGTGTTGAGTTCAGTCTAAAATGCATTGAGTAAAGCAGGTAATATACAAGACTTGGTACTTGGCAGAAACTTTCAATAATAATAAAAGTTATTTGACCCGTGTTATGGTCTTATATTTATTTAGACTATTTGATTAATATAATGTTGTGGCCTAGTGGTTAGAGAGTTTGACCCCCTAACCCTAGGGTTGTGGATTCGAAACTCTGGCCGGCAATACCACAACTGTATTTTTTTACAGTAACATTGAATTTAACTTGTAGTTTATTTTACAGTAATATTTTGTAATTTCACTAAAGTACAGTATTTACCTGGCAAAAAAGTTGCCAATAAAATCCTGTAAATACCCCAAAATACAATATGATGTTGTAATAATTTAAAGAATAATTTTAACAGTAAACTACAAAATATGTATATAAATGCATTATCATGAGCTCTATCTTAATACATTTACAAATGAATAAAAATGAATAAAGTCAATGATGTTCAAGTAAGTATTTATTAATACTGGCAGAAAGACATTGCAAGGCTTTTACTGGTAAAATAAAAATGTCACTCTTTCAACAGTTAAAATCGTATCATAAAAATTACATAGCATCACAAATAACTACAAATGCATGTTAAAAAAATAAGCCATATTCAGAGTAGAACATTAACTTTCTATGAAAATGAAGGTCAATCAAAAGAATTTGTATAATTTTTGTAAAAAAAAAATGTTTTAAAGAAAATGATTAAAATTAAATGCTGGAATCAACATTAAATCACAAATTATCTTGTTTGAGCTTATGTTCTATTAAATTAAGAATATTCCTGCAAAAGACAATTTAATAAATATATACTGTAAGTCCATCAACTTTCTGAGATGACCACACACATGAGGGTTGTCCCTCTTCTGACACTTTTCCACTTGTTTTGCCTCTATGTTTAGTCTTGTATCCAGTGAGTGCTGTGATTCCAAGAAAACATCTGCACATAAAAACAAGCAAAAGCATCAGGATAAAGTCAAGTATTGAATAAAACTAGCTCAATAAAATAAATGTCATAATGCCACTTATACAATACAATCAGCATTTACCAAGTTACTTCACCCCAAAATGAAAATCTTGCCATTAATCACTTACCTCCATGTCGTTTCAAACCCGTAAAAGCTTTGTTCATCTTAAGACAATTTAAGATGAACAAACAATTACACAATTTAAGATACTCTGGATGAAAACCGGGAGGTTTGTGACTGTCCCACTGACTGCCAAGTATATACAACTGTCAAGGCCCAGAAAAGGACGAAAGACATCATCAGAATAGTCCATCTGTGGTTCAACCGTAACGTTATGAAGCAAAAACAATACTTTTTGTATGCAAAGAAAAAAAAAATAACGATTTATTCAACAATTCGCCTCCTCTACGCATCAGTGTAACGCCATTTTGGCGAGTATCTGTTGCACTACAGCCGCTGTTCTGTGTCAGCTGGGTCACATGGACACGCTTTCTATGTTCATTTACGCTTTGATTTGAATGCAAACAAAAATCAAAGCAAAACATCTTTTTTGAATAAAGTTCTTATTTTTGTTTTCTTTGCAAACAAAAAGTATTCTCGTAGCTTTTTAAAATTACAGTTGAACCACTGATGACAGATGGACTATTATGACGATGCTTTTCATACCTTTCTGGGCTTAGACATTGTAAATTGTTTGGCTGTCAGTGGGACAGACACAAGCCTCCCGGTTCTCATTCAAAATATCTTAAATTGTGTTCTGAAGACGAACAAAGCTTTTACGGGTTTGAAATGAAATTAATCACTGTTAATCAAGCTGACAGTGCTTGACTAAATTGTCATTATGGGGTGGAGTAACCCTTTAAACTAAATAAGTAACCTTTTTCACAAATGAAATTACTTAAGTAAAGCTTGTTACCTTTAAAAAAGTCAAAGTGTGCAAAAGATGCCTGCTCCTGGGATGCCAGACTGAAGTCCAGCTACCAAGGTCACTTGTCTAAATGTCAGGA
This sequence comes from Carassius auratus, assembly GCF_003368295.1. NCBI lineage: Eukaryota > Metazoa > Chordata > Actinopteri > Cypriniformes > Cyprinidae > Carassius > Carassius auratus. The sequence continues at coordinate 6,523 of NW_020523957.1, read as the reverse complement.
TAGGAGGCTATTGTGACATGATATCACTTATACATTATAAGTATATACTCAAATAAATATAAAAAGGATATATTTCTCAAGTATAATTAAGTGAACTTAACAGGAATTATGAATAAAGCCTGTTATCTTCAATCGTTCTCGGGCTGCTCCAGTCTGCTGGGTTTCAGATTTGAATGATGCGCGTGCAATCCCATAATGCCACACTACAGTAAGTTAGTGTAAAAAGCAGGAACTACAGTGACAACACCTGCTTCTTGTAAATAAATTACAGTTGATGTGGAAATATACTGTTAACAACTGTTAAACCTTATTTGACCCATAATGCATTGCGAATTACAGCTGCATCTTGTTAAATGTTTATACAGTAAAATTTTGTAAAATTTTGCTGTAGAAACTACAGCAATTTTTACAGTGTACTGTTCACGAAATGAAAGTTGAACTCATGGTGTGTATACACAGCTACATAATTTATTTGTATCTTACCAATTATGTTAATTTACAAATTTCTTATTTCTTGAAAATGTTTGTATTACATTTTTTTTTAAACTTCAATATTTACCTCATGAGACGTGGGCTGCGATTTATCTTCATAAGTATCCATTTCTCAACTGTGCACAATACATCAGTCTGTTTCATTTTATTTCCACAAAATATTTTATTATTTTACACAGTAAAAAAAAATACATTCATAATTTTAATATCTGATTAATCTGATAATTAATGCAAAAGAATAACAATATACATGTGTTGCTCATAGACAGATAATGATTTATGCTGCAGATCTTTCACAAAACAAATAAACATAGATAAAAACACACATGAATGCAAACAGCGATCTTTTAATTAATGCAAACCTACCATAATTACATTATGTTTAATTGTACAGTTACAGTTACAAATTATGTTATCAAATAAAGTTAATACAAAATGCTTTATCAGAAATCTCTTTGCGTCTTGTTTGACAATCAAAAACCTTGATCTTATATAACAGTCAGAGCAAATTCAGCTCTTCGAAAATGTAAAGTATAGCATATTTTAGTGGTTTGTGTTAGAAAGAAGAAATCCCTGTGGACTGATTAAGCTGACATAGACACTGATCCGCATAATCAACAGAAGAATAAAGCAATCTCTGTGTTGTATCTTGATGATCATCATTGTATCATGTTCACCTGGCATAAAAGTAAAAATGTATGAAAATAGTCAAATGCTTTACAGTTTTTACAGAACACTAGTGAGATCACTTCAAAACACTGTTACAAAAACCTGCTTTCGGGAAGCAGAAAATATTTTGCTAGTCAATATCTGTTACAGTATACAACACAAATAGAGTGGTGCAGATTTTTTCAATTGCTAAAAAGCATTTACTAATTACTTAAAGTATTTTTTCTAAACTCTGAACACAGCAACACACATTAGCCAAATAGTTGATTTTCTGGCCAAAACCACATTTTGTTAAATAAATACAAACTCTACATTTCAAAATACTGAATGCCTTTTTCTATATATACTGTAATAATTCAAAACTCAGCAAAACCTATCCAACAGAAAGATATAGTCAATCATAGCACAGCCAAAATACTAACAACTGATGGCTTTACAAAAACATGTTTCAGTTCTACCGGCAGTTCTACTAAGCAATATAAAAATCCATACACAGCAAAATCTCCAGTGTTAATTTAACAGTCTGCACTGTAAAAAATTGTGCCGTTAAATAACAGTAATTTACTGGCAGCAGGGGCGCCAGTAAAGTACTGTTAATTTACAGCTTTTAACCATTAATTTACCGCTCTTATTTTTTTTTACAATATTTTACCGTAAATTCTACCATGGAAATTAACTCCACTCCCACTGCTTCAAACAGTTCGAGTTTAAAAGCTAGCATTCCTATGATGTTAGTACTATGAACTTATTCGATTTGAGTCCACTGAGAAGGAATATTTCTTAATATAAAAATGCAAACACTTAATGTGTAGTAGTAAAGAAACTAAATGCATGACTTTAACTTAAATCACTGCAGTTAATTGTCAGCTATAGCACACATGTATGTGCTGAAGTACTTAACACAGAGATCACCACTGTATCAGCATCTTTATATAAAGCAGCAGAAGATCAGAAATTGTGGCTCATCATTGACTGAAGCACAGGCTCTACACTCCAGCACAATGGTGAACGACAAAACTGCATTAAACTAACAGATCTCTCTTGTGCAAACACACATTAATACAGTCGAGTTCAGTATTTACTCTCATTATGAGTGTATGACTTTGCATAATTATTTTCTATGGATGTCCACAAATATTTTAGTTAAATTAACTTTTTTTTTTCCATTTGGTAAATCTGACGTTTAGATTTTACAGTATATTACTGTTTTTCCTTGACTTAACAGCAACAAACTGTAGAAAAACACTGTTTTTGCTGGCAACCATTAATTTACGGCACGAAACTATAGAAAAAAAGTTATTTACTGGCAGCAGGGGTGGAAATTGTTATAGCAAAACAAATGTCCACAGAAGAAAAAAAAATCTGAAAGATTTGAAAGTCATGAAAGACTGTTAAGAAAATTTGACTCATAAAAAATAAAACCTTTGCTGGTATTTAGACAGAAAGATCAAGAATCAGCGTATGAATCACAACAATGGTGACAATCCACAAAATAAATAAACAGATCAGTTCTGAACATCACAAAACATGCTTCTAAAACTTAAGACAAATGCAAAATGATAAGCACATAATAATTCAAGAAAATAAGTGAACAATTCAGGGGCATAATTTATTCATGCCGCAATGCATGCTGGGAGTCATGGATGAGTTTTATCCTGTGCTGGTACCCAGCATGCATTGCATCATGAACCTTTTGATTGTCACCATTGTTGAGATTCATATGCTGATTGTTTCTCTCTTTGAGTGTTGTGGGGACTGCTGCCCGAAATATTTTTTAACTAAAACTATCGTTAAATCAATAAGTTCTGGTTATCACATTACGGTTCAATCTTACAAAACTGAAGAAACAAAAATAAATTGTGTCATTCACTCACATATTTCAAAAACCAAACTAATATTTGATTACTATAGCAACACTTTAAGTCTGTCTAGTAGATCATGCCTGACAGAGACAGCCATAATCACTTGACTATCAAAAGTAATACTGCTGTAACAGATGTATCATAAAGATACAAATACAGCAAAGAAACAAAATTTAAAGTACAATAGACAAGGGTCAGTAGCCCAACTAAAGGAAACACTGATCTCCACAATGGTAACCGTCAAACGAAACAGTAACATTATCATCTAAATCTCTGTAATTCTCAGTAAGATCTTTCGATCTCTGATCTCTGATCTGATAGAAATAAAGTCAGTCTGGTTAGCAGGGGCGGGTCTACGTGGTGGCCAGGGGGGGCACCGGCCCCCCCTGAAATTCGATTGGCCACCCCAGGTGCCCCCCTATAAGATGTCTTGTGATTGGTTCATTTTATGGCAAATCAGTCTATAGACTCTACTGAATTCGGGATTCAAAGAAGTGCAGCGTCTTCAGAGAAACAACGCTCGTCGCGATCTTGGACTTAATTAATTAATTCTTGACCTGGGTCTTCAGTCTGTGATTAACTCACCTCGTGTCTGACAAGTCTTCGGGTTCAAATCATTCCTTAATCACGTGACAGACCCATGCGCTATTTCTGACATTTCTGTCACTGTGTTTTTGTTACTGTTTCTTGAGGATCTGTGGTGTTATTATTTTATAAATAAATAAAACCTTTTAATAAATAAAATATTGATTAATTTGTCTTTTTGACTGTCTATCAGTAAAATAAACACTAGGCTATATAATAATCTAATAAAGTATTTATAGCCTAGTTTAATTTTTAATCCATTTTAATAATATATGTATAAGATGCTTGCTCAAAAAGGACATAATGACATCAATTAAAATCAAACAACATTTTGAATCCTAAACAAGTAACACTACAGTTCTATAGTCTAATCTGAAGGGTGAACTCAAAAGATATAAATCATACAACACAGTCATTTTTGAAGATTAGAATCCACTGTAAAAAAAAAAAAAAAAAAACAATCAAAGTGATGTCGCCGTCATAGAGACGACTTGTTCTTCCCTAGTCACATTAAAGATTCGTCGTTCAAGAACGACACATCACAAGACACCAAACAAAGAGCTGGTAGGTAACCTTTATGTATGGTTTAAAATGTTTGTATGGTTTTCTCAGATCAATGTTTTTACCCCGTCAGGCTCTGCTCGCGTTGGTCGTGGTTGATTTCAATCGAATGTTCAGTCAACGTTTAATAAAACACAATAAAAGTAAAATACGATGGGGGGCTATCAACAATAAACATGTCATGTTGATTTGCATATTTTTGTATCAGTTTATTTTGTGACAGTGACCACATATAGCAAGATTGCACCAAATGACAATATGCACAGAATGATCTATAATAATATTTGTCTTGGTGACACGTTACTTGTTAATGCATGAGAGTAAGTCAGTTAGAGAGTCAGTTAAATTGTCAGGCCTAACTTAGCCATTTACACATGAAATGTTGTGGATGCATTCTGTGCATTTCATTTACAATTTGAATTTTCTTTTTTGAGATTGAGAAAAAACAGACACACATAAGTGTTTCTTTTGAAGGCAGGGAAGAGAGCAGTGGCAAGCCATGAAAAGAAGTAAAGATATAGGGAGTTTGTTTCAATGAAAAAAAAAAAAAATGTATTCTTCAAATTTAACTTAATGGATGTATACAGGGATGACAAAAACTAAAGTAATCAAAAATGTGCTTTATTACTGCATTTGTTTACAAGTAACTTATTCAAGTTAAAAATAATAATAAAATCAATAGGATATGCGTAATACACTTTAGAATTTCGCTTTTTTTTTATTTGGGGCAGTGGCGGCCACCCCATTAGGAGGCAGTGCCCCAGCATGGCCCCCCCACTGAAAATGCTCTAGACACGCCCCCTGCTGGTTAGTAATGAGTGAAGTTGGTAAAGCTGTTTGTTGATTGTTTAAATCTTCAGTTGATTTAATCTAAAGCTGTGGCTGAAGTCAGTTGTAGGTTCATTTAGTTCAATTCACTTATTAGTTTTCATTCTCTCTGTCAGGTGGACTATATTAGTAAACTCATGTAAGGAATAGTGAATGAGGGTGTAGGGTGTGATTTGAAACACAGCCGCTGAGTGTCGACTTTGAACGTCGTTAATTAACGATATATAGCAGCAGGCTACCTTCTCGAAAATGATGAATATTACCCAGAATGCACCGTTTTAATGAAAAACAGTATGTTACTGTCAAAATTTGGCCGTTTTTTTTACAGCGATTTTTAACAGTGTGAGTGCACTGTAAAAAAATGTTGCCGTTAAATAACAGTAATTTTCTGGCAGCAGGGGTGCCAGTAAAGTACTGTTAATTTACAGCTCTTAACCATTAATTTACCACTCTTATTTTTTAACAGTATTTTACCATAAATTCTACCATGGATATTAACTCCACTCCCACTGCTTCAAACAGTTCTAGTTTTTAAAACTAGCATTCCCACGATGTTAGTACTATGAACTTATTTCATTTGAGTCCACTGAGAAGGAATATTTCTTACACTTAATGTGCAGTAATAAAGTAACTAAATACATGACTTTTACTCAAATCACTGCAGCTCATTGTCAGCTGTATTACACATGTACGTGCTGAAATACTCAACACAGAGATCACCACTGTATCAGCGACTCCACATTTACTGCCTTTATATAAAGCAGCAGAAAATCAGAATTTGAAGCTCATCATTGACTGAAGCACCAGCTCTACTCTCCAGCACAATGGTGAACAACAAAACTACATTAAACTAAACGATCTCTCTTGTGCAAACACACATTAATACAGTTGAGTTCAGTATTTACTCTCATTATCAGTGTATGACTTTGCCTATTTTTTTTCTATGGATGTTCACAAATATTTTAGTTAAATTAACTTTTTTTTCATTTGGTAAATCTGACGTTTACATTTACAGTATATTACTGTTTTTCCTTGACTTGACGGCAAAAAACTGTAGAAAAACACTTTTTTTTGCTGGCAACCATTAATTTACGGCAAGAAACAGTAGAAAAACAGTTATTTACTGGCAGCAGGGGTGCCAGTAAATAACTGTTTTTTTACAGTTTGTTTCCTGTAATTTAATTACAGTTTATTGCTGTTAAATTATGTTTCATGCTGTTTTTTCTTCATCTTAAATCTTTAACCCTTTAAACCCCACAAGAAAATCCTCAGTTTTAAATGAACACTTATAATGTGTGCACACTACAGAGTGCTTGAGTAACACTGAATCAGTGAAGTTAATATGATAATTCGGTGATTAATTGATGATTGAGCATTAGTGATAAACACCTGCAGAATCACTGAAGGAAAGAGAAACACAAGAACTACAAATGACTTCAGCCACAGCCTTAGATGAAATCAACTGAATAAAAGAATACATCAAATCTCTCAAGAGCTGATTAAACAACTACTAAAAACAGCTTCAC